>NC_000072.6:103357039-103529539 GCF_000001635.26 Mus musculus
TTTGATACATATACAGCTAGAGTCAAGAGCTCCGGGGAACTGATTAGTTCATAATGTTGTTCTACCTACAGGGTTGCAGATCCCTTTAGCTCCTTGGGTACTTTCTCTAGCTCCTCCATTGGGAGCCCTGTGATCCATCCAATAGCTGACTGTGAGCATCCACTTCTGTGTTTGCTAGGCCCCAGCATAGTCTCACAAGAGACAGCTCTATCTGGGTACTTTCAGCAAAATCTTGCTAGTGTATGCAATGGTGTCAGCATTTGGAAGCTGATTATGGGATGGATCCCCGGATGTGTCAGTCTCTAGATGGTCCATCCTTTCGTCTCAGGTCCAAACTTTGTCTCTGTAACTCCTTCCATGGGTGTTTTGTTCTCAATTCTAAGAAGGGGCAAAGTGTCCACACTTTGGTCTTCGTTCTTCTTGAGCTTCATGCGTTTAGCAAATTGTGTCTTATATCTTGGGTATCCTAAGTTTCTGGGCTAATATCCACTTATCAGTGAGTACATATTGTGCGAGTTCCTTTGTGATTGGGTTACCTCACTCAGGATAATGCCCTCCAGATCCATCCATTTGCCTAGGAATTTCATAAATTCATTCTTTTTAATAGCTGAGTAGTACTCCATTGTGTAAATGTACCACATTTTCTGTATCCATTCCTCTGTTGAGGGGCATCTGGGTTCTTTCCAGCTTCTGGCTATTATAAATAAGGCTGCTATGAACATAGTGGAGCATGTGTCCCTCTTACCGGTTAGGACATCTTCTGGATGTATGCCCAGGAGAGGTATTTTGGGATCCTCCGGTAGTACTATGTCCAATTTTCTGAGTAACCACCAGACTGATTTCCAGAGTGGTTGTACAAGCTTGAAATCCCACCAACAATGGAGGAGTGTTCCTCTTTCTCCACATCCTAGCCAGCATCTGCTGTCACCTGAATTTTTGATCTTAGCCATCTGACTGGTGTGAGGTGGAATCTCAGGGTTGTTTTGATTTGCATTTCCCTGCTGATTAAGGATGTTGAACATTTTTTCAGGTGCTTCTCTGCCATTCGGTATTCCTCAGGTGAGAATTCTTTGTTCAGCTCTGAGCTCCATTTTTTAATGGGGTTATTTGATTTTCTGGAGTCCACCTTCTTGAGTTCTTTATATATATTGGATAATAGTCCCCTATCTGATTTAGGATAGGTAAAGATCCTTTCCCAATCTGTTGGTGGTCTTTTTGCCTTATTGACTGTGTCTTTTGCCTTGCAGAAGCTTTGCAACTTTATGAGGTCCCATTTATTGATTCTCGATTTTACAGCACAAGCCATTGCTGTTCTATTCAGGAATTTTTCCCCTGTATCCATATCTTCGAGGCTTTTCCCTACTTTCTCCTCTATAAGGTTCAGTGTCTCTGGTTTTATGTGGAGTTCCTTGATCCACTTAGATTTGACCTTAGTACAAGGAGATAGGAATGGATCAATTCGCATTCTTCTACATGAGAACAGACAGTTGTGCCAGCACCATTTGTTGAAAATGCTGTCTTTTTTCCACTGGATGGTTTTAGCTCCCTTGTCAAAGATCAAGTGACCATAGGTGTGTGGGTTCATCTCTGGGTCTTCAATTCTGTTCCATTGGTCTACTTGTCTGTCACTATACCCGTACCATGCAGTTAAAAGATGATCCTTCAAAGTGATTAAAAGATAGTTTTAAGTTTTAACATTTTGGACACACTGTTTCCATCTGTGCATGTTCACAGATTATTCACAAATGAGGGGCTGATATAATTATATTGCTAAGCTAATGGCTCCATGACTTCAAGGCTCCTGACGAAATGGACCCTGATGAAGGCAATCCTCAGAGGTCTGTGAGCCAGGGATGTGGGGCAAACTAAAGTTCCCATATCATCATTCATATTAATCTGATTAACATTCCCAGTCTCATTTGCAAAGTGCAGGGATCAGGAATTTTGGCAACCATCTGGGTAACAAAACTCCCTCCCCAAGGATCTTGTAAATTTCTGTCCATATGTTCCTTGTAAAATTGCATTGCCTCCGGGTGCCTTACACATCTCATGTCTGCAAAGATGACCAACCAACCAGATCTGTGATGGTGCCCTTCATCCTTTCAGGACATAGCAATGTTACATATTGTGGATGGTATTTTTATATGTAGGACATTACATACTTTTTATAGATAATATAAACACTGAGAATAATGAATACTCTAAGCATGGGAGAACCTTATATGACACAATCTTTTAATATATGGAAACATTTTAAAAGATCCTTAATGGTATGGTACACAAAAAAGATAGTGGCCTCTTTTACCTTCCAGGATAAAATCCTGACAGCAGGAGATCAGAATGCAAACCACACAGCATCCCTTTGTTGAGATTTGTCCTACAAATGCCTTTGTTTTGTTTTTGCCTGTATGGGTGTAAGTTTAGGTGTTGTATATGCTGTCTGCACACTCATTTGTGTATGTGGAAGTACACACATGTATAGCAGGTCTGTGTATAAATAAGAGGGCAATCTCAGCTGTCATTCCCCAGGTCCTTGCTTCCTTTTGTTTAAGACAGGGTTTCTCGTCCATCTAGAACTTTGCTGCAAAGGCCAGGCTCGCGGGTCTTTGAGCGTCCAAGGATCAGCCTAACAGCTCGCCAATGCTTGTATTTCAGTCACACAGGGCCTATTACAGCTTATTATGTCTGTTGGTAGAATCTGAACTCAGGTCCTTATGGTTGCTAGGGAAACATTGACTGAGCCAACTTAGCAACTTTACAATGCCCTTTTTACAATATTATACTAAGGATGTTCATGCTGTCATGATTTTTTTCTTTTTGGTGATGACAGAGATTTTTCTCTATCTCATTTCCCTGGAAGGTATGTCTGAACTTGCCACTAGCTTTCACAGGCTGAGTAATAAGTAAGTTTCCCTCTTTAGTAACCTTACGAAGCATGCATCTTTATCTTCAGTTTTCGATGTGACTTGGAATATTCATTCCATGAATTCCGCAGACACTGAATAAATCATGGCAGATTATCTGAATACTTAGTTCACCTAAGTAAGAAAATAAAAGCAGAAGAGGTATTAATTTCTTAATTTCTCAGGATATTTCTGTTTCCCAGAGATTTAATTAATAGCTTCAGTGTTGAAAGAAAGAACCAATAGCTTATTTCTTCACCACCCACCAGTGAGCCAATTTAAGCCAGGTTAGATTATATTAAAGGCAGGTTTATTAGAAAGTTTTTATGGTGTGCAAGTTCACTGGCTCCAAGGATCAAGACCAGGGAAGTCACCCATGGGAAAAGGGGTTAGGTGAGAAAGAGAGATAAAAAGGAAGAAAGGGATGCAGAGAAAAAAAGAGAAGAGAGAGAGAGAGAGAGACAAAAATGTCCAGACTATATAGGGCAGAGCCTCTGAGGGGAAAATTCCAGACCCAGGCTAGAAAGTTCAGAATTGTAGTCAGGGTATGCAGGTAGGGACTGAGGGATGTTAAGAGAACCTGTAGGCCAAGTCTACTTTGATATGTAAAATATGCACCGCAGTCCCTTGTCCTGGGTTTGAAACCAAACAAAAATCACAATGGATAGCATATTTAAAGTATGATCTATCTCTTGTTCATAAACAACCAGACATCTGAGTGTGACAGGATAAGAGTGATCAAAACTGCTCCTTGGGACACTCCATGAAGAAATATTTCATGGGAGCTACATTGTGAATGCCACTTCTCAAAACATGGTGTAAATAATTGTAATCCCCATCTGTGCAATGACTTCAAGAAATTTGTAAATATCAGATTATCCATATGCCTTAAAGCCACTGGCCAGATCATGTCCCTTTGGACATAGGTGGTACAAATTAAGGAAGAAATGTTTGCTTCTGTTGGCCATTAGCTATATAGAGAGAAGTACTGAGAATAGAAGGACCATTGATGTGACATAATATTCTAATGATTAGAAAAAAATCATACATATATCTAAGGCTCTTGTCGTATCCTAAAAGAGGTGGGCAGAAAAGATATAAGAGCCAGAGAGAAGGGGAACAAAACTATAGTATGGCTATTTCCACTGAACATAACATGACCACACTCTCTGTCATGAAACAGACATAACCTTGGTCCATAGTCATGGAAATAAAGCAAAACATAAAAGTTATAGTTAGGTCAGTGGCAACAGTAATACGGCCATTACCATTCCCAAGTAGAGAAAGCTGGCTTAAGAATTCTGGTAACCACACGTAAAAGTCTACCATCTACTACCTCCTTCCCCTAGCTATACTCAGGTAGGAGTTGTTAGGGTAGAATAGAGGGAGGCTCATTGAAAGTACAGCTCCTTCCTTCAGTCTCAGCTCAGAACTTTGTCTCTGTAAACCCTTCCAGGGGTATTTTGTTAACCCTTCTAAGAAGGATCAAAGTATCCACACTTTGGTCTTCCTTCTTGAGTTTCATGTGTTTTGCAAATTGTATCTTGGGTATTCTAAGTGTCTGGGCTATAGCCACTTATCAGTGAGTGCATATTATGTGTGTTCTTTTGTTATTGGGTTACCTCACTCAGGATGATATCCTCTAGATCCATACATTTGCCTAAGAATTTCATAAACTCATTGTTTTTAACAGCTGAGTAGTACTCCATTGTGTAAATGTACCACATTTTCTGTATCCATTCCTCTGTTGAGGAACATCTGGGTTCTTTTCAGCTCTGGCTATTATAAATAAGGCTGCTATGAACATAGTGGAGCATGTGTCCTTATTACAAGTTGTAACATTTTCTGGGTATATGCCCAGGAGTGGTATTGCTGGATCTTCCGGTAGCACTATGTCCAATTTTCTGAGGAACTGCCAAACTGATTTTCAGAGTGGTTGTACCATCTAGAGACTGCCCCATCTGGGGATCAATCCCATAAACAGCCACCAAACCCAGACACTATTGCAGATGCCAACAAGATTTTGCTGACAAGACCCTGATATAGCTGTCTCCTGTGAGGCTATGCCAGTGCCTGGAAAATACAGAAGTGGATGCTCACAGTTGGACGAAGCACAGGGTCCCCAACGAAGGAGCCAGAGAAAGGACCCAAGGAGCTGAAAGGGTCTGCAGCCTGATAGGAGGAGCAACAATATGAACTAACCAGTAACTCCAGAGCCCCCTGGGATTAAACCACCAATCAAAGAAAGCACATGGTGGGACTCATGTCTCTAGCTACATATGTAACAGAGGATGACCTAGTCAGCCATCACTGGGAGAAGAGGCCCTTGTTCTTGCAAAGATTCTATGCCCCAGTATAGGGGAATGCCAGGACCAGGAAGCGGTAGTGGGTGGGTTGGGGACCAGGGGAAGGGGGGGATAGGGGATTTTCAGAGAGGAAACTAGGTAAGGGGATAGCATTTGAAATGTAAATGAAGAAAATATCTAATAAAAATATATTTAAAAAAAAGTACAGTTCCCTGATGCAGCTTCCATGATGTATCATCCAGGATGGAATGGAACTTTAATTTCATGCTGATATTTTTTTGTAATCAACCATATACCAGTATGTAACTTTTTCACCTAAGTTCCTGTGAATATACTTGTAAGTGAAAAAACTGTAAATATACTTGTAAGTGAACCTAATACTTATTATCAGCAAGTCGGACTTGTGTGGAATCATTTCTTTGGTTTACCATTAGGACTGAAACTGGAGTGAATGGACAGTTATACAGGTCTCCTCACAAAAGTTAACACTCAGTGCTAGAACTAAATAATTTTCACCCAACTTCATTTTTTGGGAGTAGCAGTGCCTTTGGCCCAGCCACCTAGGCTCTAAATTGAGTAATTCAGGGAAATTTCAGTGGAGTGTAAGCATTCTCATTTGTCCTATAGTGACAAGCTCAGGAAAAGAGAAGGGCATGATGGGTAAGAAGACTGGTTCCACTTGAGATCAGATATAAGCTATGCCAACTCTCTGAAGCACACTCCACCTAATCAGTTTGCCAGATTTGTCAGAGCCTGCTTCTCTCCCATCTTGCATAATCCCTGAGAACCAAGCTAAGGCAAACAGCAAGCCTTGTTTGTGCAATACTTCTGGGAAGAAAGTCCAGAATCACCCCAAAAAGTATCATTATCTGTGAAACCCACACAGTTACAGTAAACTTCTCTGTTCTCAACATCTGGAACTCAGGAACCAAGAAAGAGGATGGTGCCTCATGTACTTCTGCCCCCATTGGAGTGTTTGCTAAGAGTCTGTTATGCCATTTGTTACCAAAGTTGTTGACTTGTTATTATAATTACATAATGTAATTAAATATATTATAAACTGGTCAAATGTCTGTATAAAAATGAAGAATTACATTACCATGGAAACTAATTGAAATATTTCAGAATTATCCAATGAAGAAAAAATTGCTCAAATAATAATTAAGAATCAGAAAAAATAGTTTATTGTGTGGAGGGGGTTGCCATCAAGACTGATGATCTAAGTTCTATCCCTAGACCCTACATGCTAGAATGAGAGAAGTGACCCCCTATAACTTGTCCTCTGACTTCAAGTTGAGCACTAAAGAATACATGTTCTCTCTCTCCCTCTCTCCCTCTCTCCCTCTCTCCCTCTCTCCCTCTCTCCCTCTCTCCCTCTCTCCCTCTCTCCCTCTCTTCTTCTCTCCCTCTCTCTCCCTCTCTCTCTCTTTCTCTCTATCATACACACACACACACACACACACACACACACACACACACACACACACACACACACACTAAAAGATAGATAGATAAATAGATAAATTCAAATTATATTAAAGTATATTTGACAATCCAACTGCAAAACATGTAGGAGAAGAATACAAACTCAAATGTCTTTATGTTTTCATCTTTGGAATAGAAACTGAAAATGGAAATCATAGATAGTTCACCAAAGGTTTGGTTTATGTAAGATAAATGACAGAAACACCATTGAGATGATCCACACATCACGAGATTATCAGGGACTATGGATTTGGCTCAGTTGTAGAGTTCTCTAGCTTTGAGTTGAATTGGCAGCACTACACAAATTGGGGATGCAATTGATGCAAGCCAATAATCCCCGCCCTGGTGAAGTAGAAGAAAGGGGATCCACAGCTCCAGACAAAGCAAGTTCTTGGTCTCTTGCTAATGACTGTTATTATACTTGTTATAGATTTTAACTAAAGTAAAGACAGAAGAGATTTGGAGCTGAGAACACTCCTCATGGGTAAAATCTTCACATGCTATGTGTAAGACCCTGACCTTGATACACAGCAACACACAAAACAAAACAAAAACAACCAAGAATACATTTTTTAAAAATGTTAAAAGTGTAAGGTTTGCATGATTTAACTTGAAAATATCTGCTCTAGTCTGCTTTGTGCAATAAACCCAAAGTGAAAAAGAAGCATTTTCCCCCATTTCAATTAAAATGATTCTTTATGTTTCAGTATTATGCACTCTCTTTCTGTGGTCTAAATTATAGATAGGTCCTGCAAACTTACTATTTGCCAATAATCACTACATGTTGGCAGCCCCTGTCTTATAATCAATATCCTATAACCTATAACATATTTGAACCTTGCTTTTAAACTCTCACACCCTAGATTAGAGGTTTTACTTAGAATCATGGTCCTGGTCAAGGAAGGGAAGAATTAGTGGATGATTGAATGAATACCTTGTAATTGTTTTTCAAAATCTCAGTGCTAATACTAGAGAGTAAAATATTAAATTACTATAAAATACAAAGTAATATTTTATTTATTTAAACAGCCCCCAGGTTTTTAAAATAAAATCTGCAGGACCCATTGTAGCTCCAAAAGAATTATAAAATTGACTAAGATATACAATGTATAAAGTAAAAGCATGAGTGTGTTCACAGTTTAATGATGATATTGTATTAGCACTGATAAATCATAATATGGAAGTGAGTTCTTGCCCTTGTTAGAGAATTGTAGTGCATATAATAAGTGACTAGACCTGTGTTTAAGAAAGGACGTTATCAATGCCCATGGCCTTAGATAACAGGCCTTTGACTATAGACATTGGAATTAGAAAGATGTAACTGTAAGTCAAGATTCTGAAGTTTTGACATGTTGGATCATGGCCAAGTCATGGAGGCTTTCTCACCTACAGTTTTCTCATCTTTAAGAGACAACCATCATTCTGAGGGATGATTTTTGTGTATATTTACTTAAGCGAAGCCTTCGAACCACTACAAGTACTTGGGGTCTCTAAATTTACTAAGAGGGTGCAAATATTTGAAAAGTTTCAGGCAAGCCATAGCATTTGAATTGTCTGAATTGGTAAGTCTGGAGGCTAAAGAGGATGCTGAAAACAAGAGAAAGCATTTGCAAGCACCAGAAAAACATGCACTGAGCAGCTCAAGGAATGAATTCACAAGGAAGAGCCTGAAGAGTGGAGCATCCAAGGGAAGAGAAGTCAGGTAAATATGAGGACAATAAGTGGACTCTGGAAGTTAAGAGGGAAAGAATAACAGTTACTATAGCCTGGAATCTTCAGTCACTCATTTTGAGAGAGTGAACCACTAAGTTCCAGAGAAGGGATTGGATTTTAGGTAACCATTCTTTCAAAGTGTAACCCTGGGATGAGTGGATGAAAAGAAAAGCAAAAAAGGAGAGAAGATGAACAAAGGGCCAAGCAATAGATCTGATTGCAACATCTGTGTATTTGCAAGAGCATGAGCTCATGTCTGCAGCTGCCTACCTTACAATATGGAGATAAAAAATTTCCTCCTAGCTTCCTTCTATTCTGCTATGGAGTCTGCAGTGCTTAAGTAATTTGATTTGAAATAATCTTTCTTCCTGTGTGAAGTGCTCTCAGCCACCTCATTAATTTTGATTTTATGCTCAATAAAGTTTCTGTTATTTCTGCAAATTTCATATCTGGTTAGGCTCCTGGAGCTCTGCCCTTTTCATCTTGTATTTAAAGTACAGATCCACATGTTAATATTCATCCATTTCTTTTGTATGTTCCTTCAAGTCTTATTCCTCCAAGAGAAATACTCTATCTCTCTATTTCAAGGAAACCCACAAATTTCTCATTCTCTGATCTCTAATGGATTGTAGTATCTGTCACTCTGACCACCTTTCATTTTTGTGTATAAGTGCATGTGTGTGTCCATGTTCATACATTATGTGTGTATTCATTAGTGTGTATTCATGTGATAGACGTGTGTGTACGTGCACGTATGCTTGTGCATGTAAAACCTTAGATGTCATTCTTCAAGAACCACACACATTGTTCACATGTTTGTTTGTTTGAGATGGAAACTCTCATTCTCCCAGAGTCAGTCAGGCTTGTCTTTACCTTCAGAGCACTTTGATTACGTGTATTTGAGTGTGTGTGTGTGTGTGTGTGTGTGTGTGTGTGTGTGTGTGTGTGTGTACACAAGGGTACTAGGGATCTAACTCAGGTCCTGAGCTTTGCAACATGAGCCGTGTCCTTACTGAGTTATCCAAACTTCTTGTTTCACTTTTATAATTGCAGCTGTAATTCTAGATTTTTTTTTAAAAAAATGTTTTCATTGATTCCTTGAGAATTTCACACAATACATTTTAATCATATTCACTCCCCATATCTCCTCCCACTTCCTTCTCAATTTACTCTCCATTTCACATCCTTGGTATTGTTTTTCAGAAGTCATTGTCTCTTCATGACAAATACCTTAGATCTCAGGCTCCTGCAGGCTTTCTTTTCCCATCTTTCTTGATGTTCTTTGAGCCTTGGGTGTAGGTATTGTGTTGTAAATATATTAATTGGGATGACACTCCTTGATCAGTTGTTCCGTGCATTTTTTGGTTATGTAACTATTTCAATGTGAAGTTTTCTCCCATTAAACCATAGTTCTTAAGCACTTCTAAATGGTTATTTATTCCCCAAATGTAAATGCAGTGCTTATCATGTGCAGAAGGTGGTGGAAGATAGAAAGAAACAGGGATATTGCATGATTCAATGACCTTAAATATAGGAAGACAGAGAACAGGAACAGAGAATAACTAAACCAGATAATTTCTAAGCGTGGTGGTTCATTAGGGAGATTAGGAGAGGTAAAGTCCTTGAGAAGGACTGTGAGGACAGGGAATAACATGCTTGGTAGAGAACCTGAGGAATCCTTACTGGAAAGAGCACATGAGAGGTAGTGAGAGGAATAGGAAGTGACCAAGGGACATATTAATTTAGGATGAGAGCAGACTCCCTGTAGGAGGAACAAGCTGTCATCTTTGAGGAACAGAAAACACACACACACACACACACACACACACACACATAGTATGATTCAATGGTAAAGTGGGCAGGGAGGCTGAGGCAAATGGATCTGAACTCTGCAGATCATTGGTGCAAAGGAAGTGAAATGGGAAGTTAGAACAAATTTATAAAATACACACTACATACATAAATACAGTGAGACTCACACATACATATAATTGTATATACTTGCATACACACAGACACACATACATACACACATCAGACACATGTACACATAAATACAAACATATACACCCATGTATCCACACAGACACACTCTTTTTCTTTCTCTCTCTCTCCCCTCTCTCTGTCTTTCTGTCTCTGTCTCTCTGTTCCTCCGTGTCTCTCTCTCTCTTTCTCTCTCTCTCACACACACACATATCCATAAACACAGAAGCAAAGACACAAACACACACACACACACACACACACATATATATATATATATATATATATATATACACATGCACACATACATTCATATACACATTCATACACACATTCACACAAATACACATGTACACATAAATTTGTACACACACACACACACACACACACACACACACACACACATATATATATATATATATATATATATATATATATATATATATATATACACATATGCATACATAAACACACACACATTCACACACCCACACACATGAACATCACATTATAAAGAAATCTTATTATTGTGAGATAATGTGTGTTCTCTAGTAAAGGCCAAAGGAGAAACAAAGAAGTAAGTTGAGCAACTCTATTCATTTCTTCAGTCCAAGCTGTTATAACTGTATGCTATAGAGTAGGTGACTAAAAGACAAAAGGTTCTTCTCACTGCTATAGAGGATAAAATGCTGGTATTAGGTGTAAGAACTATTTGTGTAAAAGAAGGGAGGGAGGGACGGAGGGAGGGAGGGAGGGAGGGAGGAAGGGAGGGAGGGAGGGAGGGGCCAGGAGAGGCTGAGAGCGACACACAGAGAAACTATCTTGTCCTACATGTCTGTTTTTATGTTAGAGTCACATCCATGAAAACTCTATTCTCATGTCTAATTGCCTCCCAAAGGCTCCCCTCAACCCAGTTCTTTCACATATGTTTTGGAGACATACAGTCCTTCACCCCATGCCACATGTATCACATTCTATCCATGGTCTAGCTAAGAAATGGTGCTGAATTGCATTAGGATTGCGGTAGTGGATTGGGATGGACAAGCAGATAGAGAATGGAGCCAAGATAGGACTTGCTGATGAAAGAAACGCTGAGAGGGAAAGGGGGAAACGAACTCAAGATGAGCCATTGTTTGCAAGCTGATGCTTTAGAATGTATGATTGTGCCATTACTCTTGTGGTGATGATAGTTTTAATTTGGAAAAATGATTTACTCAGTAAACTCCTGAAAAGTCCATTTAAAAGATAATAGCAAAAAGAAGCTAGACAGTAAATATTTCATATTTGTCAGCCATATGGTTTTTAGCCACTACTCATACATAAATAAATGAGACTATGTCTCAATACATGTTTCTTAATGTATTCACTTTACATTCTGCTCACTGTCCACATCCTGGTCACCCCTTCCACAATCGTTTATAGGATTTTACTCCTCTTTTACTCTGAGTGGGTACGGGTCTTCCTGGGTATTCCCCCACACTGGCACCCTGGCACTCTGCAAGACTTGGTGCATATTTCCACCTGAGTCAAGACAAGACAGCTCAGCTAGAACATATTCTGCATACAGGCAAGAGCTTTTTGGATAGCCACCACTCCAGTTGTTCAGAGCCCCCATGAAGACCAAGCTGAACATCTGTTACAAATGTTTGGGGAGGCCTAGGTCCAGCCCGTGTGCATTCTTTTGATGGTGATTCAGTCTCTAAGAAGTCCAAGCATCCAGATTAGTTGATTCTGTAAGTCTTCTTTATTTATTTTTTAATTAGGTATTTTCTTCATTTACATTTCAAATGTTATCCCAACAGTTCCCCCTCCCCTCACCCCCTCGCCTCACCCCCTCCCCTACCCACCCACTCCCACTTCTTGGCACTGGTGTTCCCCTGTACTGAGGCATATAATGTTTGCAAGGCCAAGGGGCCTCTCTTCCCAATGATGGCCAACTAGGCCATCTTCTGATACATATGCAGCTAGAGACACGAGCTCTGGGGGGTACTGGTTAGTTCATATTGTTGTTCCACCTATAGGGTTGCAGACCCGTTTAGCTCCTTGGGTACTTTTTCTAGCTCCTCCATTGGAGGCCCTGTGTTCCGTCCAATAGATGACTATGAGCATCCACTTCTGTGTTTGCCAGGCCCCAGCATAGCCTCACAAGAGACAGCTATATCAGGGTCCTTTCACCAAAATCTTGCTGGTGTATGCAATTGTGTCAGCGTTTGGAGGCTGATTATGGGATGGATCCCCAGGTATGGCAGTCTCTAGATGATCCATCCTTTCGTCTCAGCTCCAAACTTTGTAACTCCTTCCATGGGTGTTTTGTTCCCAATTCTAAGAAGGGACAAAGTGTCCACATTTTGGTCTTCTTTCTTCTTGAGTTTCATGTGTTTTGCAAATTGTATCTTGTATCTTGGGTATTCTAAGTTTCTGGACTAATATTCACTTATCAGTGAGTACATATCATATGAGTTCTTTTGTGATTGGGTTACCTCACTCAGGATGATGCCCTCCAGGTCCATCCATTTGCCTAGGAATTTCATAAACTCATTCTTTTTTTTTTCCATTTTTTATTAGGTATTTAGCTCATTTACATTCCCAATGCTATACCAAAAGTCCCCCATACCCACCCACTCCCCCTTTTTGGCCCTGGCGTTCCCCTGTACTGGGGCATATAAAGTTTGTGTGTCCAATGGGCCTCTCTTTCCAGTGATGGCCGACTAGGCCATCTTTTGATACATATGCAGCTAGAGTCAAGAGCTCTGGGGTACTGGTTAGTTCATAATGTTGTTCCACCTATAGGGTTGCAGATCCCTTTAGCTCCTTGGCTACTTTCTCTAGCTCCTCCATTGGGAGCCCTGTGATCCATCCAATAGCTGACTGTGAGCATCCACTTCTGTGTTTGCTAGGCCCCGGCAGAGTCTCACAAGAGACAGCTACATCCGGGTCCTTTCAGCAAAATCTTGCTAGTGTATGCAATGGTGTCAGCGTTTGGATGCTGATTATGGGGTGGATCCCTGGATATGGCACTCTCTACATGGTCCATCCTTTCATCTCAGCTCCAAACTTTGTCTCTGTAACTCCTTCCATGGGTGTTTTGTTCCGAATTCTAAGGAGGGGCATAGTGTCCACACTTCAGTCTTTTTAATAGCTGAGTAGTACTCCATCGTGTCTTGTAGAGTTCCTATCCTATTAGGTGTTGCAATCCTTCCTCCTATTCTTCCTTACGTCCCCAAGATCCATCCAGTGTTTGGCTGTGTGTCTGCATCGGACTCAGTCCGTTGGTGGCTGGGGCCTCTCTGAGGACAGCAATGCTAGACTCGAGGCCAGACAGCCAGGATTCTTGTGTGTCACTTGAAAGGGTAATGGAGTGCTTGTTGAAGCAGATGGAGAGAGGGTATTGGATAGGAGAGGGAATAAGGAGGTGAGGGGGAGTTCATTGTCAGGTGTGAGATGGCCATGAGAATGAGTAGAAATCTGAAATGGACAGAAGGTGGGGGTAGAGGTAGGGAGCATCTCCAGGAATAGTTGGAGACCTGGAATAAGGGCGGCTCTCAATACATCTTTATTTACAAAACAAGCATGGACTATAGTTTACCAACCTTTGTTAAGTGTGGTAAAAGAATGGAAAAAGACCTCATGTTTCTAATGCATGTAGTCTTTTAGAATATATTTAACTTAAAGATGGAGACTTCACATGAAGTTAGAAATTTGGATTATTGTGGTTTTTTTCCAGTTGAGTATATAGTTTCATTGCATTTATGTGTATGTTTCTCTCTCTCTCTCTCTCTCTCTCTCTCTCTCTCTCTCTCTCTCTCTCTGTGTGTGTGTGTGTGTGTGTGTGTGTGTGTGTGTGAGTGTATGCATTTATTTCAATGAAGACCAGAAACATTGTATTCTCTAGATCTAAATTTATAGGAACATAGGGGCTGTGATGGTTACCAGAAAACAAATGTGGATCCTCTGCAAGACTAATATGTATTCTTAACTGCTAAGACATGTCTCCAGCCCCACTAATATGTTTTAAAGCATTTTTGTTTCTCTCATTAGGAATTTCTATGTCTGACCATGTACAAGTTTTCATTCCCACATGCAGAAGATGCAACTGCTTGGCTAAACATTTTTGTTATCAAATCTTAATGGAAAACAGCAGTCAAAAGGCTTCATACTTTTGAGTGGCAGCGGGAGAACATTTATTGTTATTTCTAATTGACTCAATTATGCCAAGGGGCATCCACTCTTCCAGGGTCTTTTCTACATTGCGCCTCATTGAAAGGTGTCATCTGAATCTGACAATCTCTTCCCCTTTGCAGGGGGTCAGAGCTATTTACTATCTGTATCTCCGGAAAAATCACAGCCCCTATGTCCCAAATGGTATTCATATTTATTCCAAATTGTGATGCATTGAAGTGGCTCCTTTTATCTTGCCTTTAAAGTCCTGATAACAAAAAAGACAGGAAGATCAATAACCACATGATGGGTAACTAATTGCTTTTGCTTCAACCTGCAAACTGCCATCCCTGGAGGAGCCCATTCCAAAGTCCATTTGACAATCTCCGATATTGTTTTCAAGCTTGGCAAAAGTCTAGACTGCAAATGGAGTAGGAAATATGTTTAAAATGCTCCCATCATTAACGCCTTTATATGTGTGTACTCCTCAGTGTGATCCATATTCAGAGTTTTCAACATGCAATTACTAAAATGACTGTTAAGTACCGAGAATTTCTTCATTTTGGGGAGGATAAATGTCATGGAATTGCTTTTAAAAATGTTTTAAATCGCTGTTGGATACATCAAAGCATCATACTGAAAATGTATTTTTAAGAGTTTATTGAATGTTCTGATTTGAAACCAAGACAATTTGATCAATGTTGAAGGCCATGCTCTAAACCAAAGAACCTCTTATTTAATCTTCACAAAAACACGAGATAAGCACTCCTATTTGCAAACAGGGACATAGAGAAATGTCTGTACCTTCAACTGCTTTGCCTTGGAACAAAGTTCCTTCACTTCTTTGTGCCTTAGTTTTTCCATCAGTGAACTAGAGACAAAAACAATGCCAGTTTTGTTGAGCTATTATGTAGATAAAATACACTGATATTTTAAGACATTTAGAAACTGTCATATATAAAAAGAGACTTAACAATATGATGGCAACTCCTTCAAAGACACAAAGCAAAACATGGCAGGAGCCTTTTGTATAATAAGCAGTGGGTAATAAAAATATGATTGTACACACAACAGAGCCAGCATGTGAATGTATAAGGTGAGAGAAGTCCAAATTGGGAATATCATCTTATATTTCTCTACACATGGATAACTGATGTTTCTTAATATATGGACAGGTTGAACAAAGACTTAAACTGAATCCACACATTCTTCTTAGTTATATCATTTTCAAAGTGCAAACCAAATGACAGCTATTTTTACCTTCCTCTTAAGAATTTGCCTTCCTCTTAACAATTAAATATACAATATTTAAAATTAATCAGTTGAGGGACATCTAGGCTGATTGCATTGTCTGGCTACTGGGAATAGAACACCAATGAACATGGATACACAGGTGTACATATACCTATATGTGCACATAGCAGGATATAGAGTCCTTCAGGCATATACCCAAGCATGGTGTAGCTGGGTTCTGTGGCAGAAATATTTCAAAATACATGAGACCTCAACATGCCCAAGACAGATAAGCATGGAGAAGGCCGGTGATCTGTCCTCAAGTCCCAACACTACACAAGTACATCTTGGTAATTGATAACTATAAGAAGAGACAAGTCAGTTTTCTTTAAGCTTATGGTCTCTGGAAGGCTGACCACACCCAGTGCAGCACTAATTAGACCTCATTTGTTTATTTAGCTTTAATAGGACATAGAGTTGGGTGAGTAGGGGAAAACCAGATAGGTTTAGGTAAAGTTGTGGGAGGGGTAAAGTTGACCAAAACATATCAGATAGATTTCTCAAAGAACTATTAAAAAGACTTTTTCAGGGTAGTGGTGACTGCAGGAAATTGTTTCTCTAAAACGAAATATGAAATTTTCCTGCTGAGAATCTTCTTTTTGGTAGCTTCTTGTTTACAACGTATCTCCTTGTTTCTATGGAAATGAATGGATGTTATTTTGTAGCTCTTAGAGAGCTGACCATACCCTTATGTATAGAGCAAAGTCAGTACCATGTGGAGTTCTGATATTTCTCAATAAACCTTGAATGAGTTTGCTTCACATGCAGTACACACACACACACACACACACACACACACACACACACACACACACGTGGAGCTCTGATATTTCTCAATAAACCTTGAATGAGTTTGTTTCACATGCAGTACACACACACACACACACACACACACACACACACACACACACATATACACATACACACCTTTTTCTCCTCTTCACCAAGATAGTAATTCAGAAAACTAGGTAAAAAAATCAATGGGAAATATGTGATTTTGCTTCCTCCCTTCTTCCATTCCTCCCTCCCCTTGCTTATGTGTATCTCTCTCTCTCTCTCTCTCTCTCTCTCTCTCTCTCTCTCTCTCTCTCTCTCTCTCTGTTGGTCTCTATCTGAGACAGTCTCACTCTGAAGCCTAGGCTGGCCTCACACTAGCTACGGACCTCCTGCCAAACCCTCCAGAGAGTTGGGATTGTAAGAATGAGACATCATGTCTGGTTGCTACTTACTGGCTTTTAAAATAATCTTCAAAACAATGAACTCTGTCAGGACAGTTTCTAGTAACCAGGAGGTTTTGGAACCCATTTATGTTCTTGTGGTTGTCCCATATTGCCTCACAATAGCCATCCTCAACTATATTTCTTCTGCATTTTGTAGAGTGATTCGTTTTAAATAGGAGAGAATTGGACAGCTCCATATATCAATTTTCACCCCACTCATGTGTCAGGCTGACTTACCTCTGTTTTGCTCAGAGATAGACCTCTTGCTTTTTATTCTTAAGTAGAAATGTTTCAATACATTATCATCTTAAATTAATCTCTTAATTCATTCATTTTACTTGCTTATAAATGTGAGCTCAAAGGTATTACATAGTTGCTGAGAATTTTTAAAACGAAATAAAGAGATTGTAGAAGTGTTCACCTCTTTCTCCATCCAAATCTTGTCCTCTGATTATATTGAATGATAATGCTTAGAATCACAGCAAATCCGATGGACACATGAGGAGTGTGAGTTTGCACATGTGTTGGGAATGAAACTTCTATGATTTATTAATGATGCATGTTTTGCACACAGTTCTGCACACACATACCCTTTTCCTTCACTGAAATATTAATACAAAATGCCTACCAAGAACATCTGTAAAAACTGATCCTAAAACCTCACTCATTACTGCAGACAAAGTGATGCGTGTGGTATCAGGAATCTGGTTTATGAGATTCAGTGGGGTGAGGGGTTCGGTTCCTAGGACACAATGTTCCTGTTGTCCTTGCTATTGAAACAGTGTCTGACATTACTGTTGCCCAAGATTCATTTACTTGGTGTCCTCAAGTCTTTAAAAAAAGCTTTCTTGAATAAAGCTGATTTCCTCTCTCAGTCTTGTACTTTTAATGGGCTTCATGCTGTTACAAATACTCAGACAAGATTTCCCTTTCAGTTGGCTGAAATGTTAGAGTGAGACAATTAAATTCCTTTTGAGTCTTTCGGAAGTACTCTTGGATGGAAGCAGAGAGGAAATAATTGCAAAAGATCAGGCTCCTGACTGCCAATATCACCTACAAACTGGTTCTGCCAGCTTCGCAGCCTGACTCTAGATCCAGTGAACCCAAGTATGTAACTGGGAGTGAGTCCGCAACCTGATCCATTCTGATTCCAGAATCTCTATTATGAAGAAACACTTAATGAAACATACGCCCTCGTGGATGATGTAATCTGCACGTTTAATGTTCGATGCTTCTGCATATTTTTTATTCCTGTGAAGAATTATTTTAGAATGTGAGGGAACAGGGCAGAGGATGTGGGGTGAGAGATCACGGAGTCATGTGACAAATCCCTGGGAAATCCGACTGTGGAGTCAAGCATCAAGGTGCAGATCTGAGTTTATTGCTCGGCTCATAAGCTTATATACAGCTTTTGAACCAAGCCCAAGCCCCTAAATCTTTGACCAGTTGCATCTCTCCACACTGTCACATGCTCCAAAAATCCAATGAAAGCCCCACCTATTGAGGTATCTCAGCAGTTGTAGGGGGAGTATTTTCATCTGTGAGGACTTCCTTGAAAACCGGAGAAGCAGTCAGTGCCCTGGCCTCGGTTCTGTTTTGCTGTCTCACTGGTGTGCAGAGAGCCATCTTAGATTTAATGCAATGAGCAGCAGACCAGGCGTCTTTGAGAAGTTGCAAAATGCTATGTGTAGCAGATGAGGCGTCTTCGCGGAGTTGCGGGAACCTGTGACACCTTTCTCTCCATAACACCTTTTCCTTCCCAAGGTTCCCTCATACGAATGTGTAAAATTTTCCGTGCCAACATCTTTGTAGCATAAAACCATCCTGGCATTGCTACATACCATTTCTGATGTGATTTGACTACTGCCTGCAGACCTACCAAGTCACACCAGTCCCTATCCATTCTGTCAAAATTCACCTTCCTTTCAAAGTCTTAGGACATTCAGAAATCTCAGTGCTTCCTACTTTCTTTGTATTATCACAGGCTCCATTTCTGACATTATGAATCGATTAATGCATTAATTGAAGAAACCCATATTGCTCTTATACATTAAAATTGCCTTATGAACCTAATTCCACTCCTGTTTCCGCTGCTATTACAGCAAGCCTTCCAGGCTTCAGTTTAATGCATTTACTGTTGGGAAATAATGTCTGTTACAAAATATATATTATGTCGGACATGAGTTTAAGCTCTTTTGGTGTGTGTGTTGAGGGGGTGGGAGTGCAGTGTTCCTTGTGTAGTGAACAGAGTCCTGCAACTTGCTATGTAGACCAGGCTGGCCTTGACCATCAAGTGATCCACCTACCTCTGCCCCCCAAGTAAACTAGAGGAATACACCATTATGCCTGGCTGTCTTATAACCCTTGATATCAACCTGTGAACTTTTTGTTACTATGTTATTACAAAGAAGGTTAAATTATTATTCATATTCTTCAGTTGAAGAATGTGAACCAGATGAAAACAGTCTCAATTCAAGTCAGAGCTTGGTTATAGTGGAGTTGATATTTGAGGCCATCTAGGTGCTATTGTCATGTATTGAACACCAATAGCTATTGTTGTCCAATCAAATGTCCTGAGTGTCAAGTAATGTAGGCACTTAACATAGGTCCACTATTTGAATATCTTTATATAAGGTAATTTTTTTAACTACTGTAAAAACAGGCAATTGTGAATGATAGTATACACCACTTATTCAGCCTAGTAGACTGCAAATAAGAGAATTCTGGGACTATTAGGCTTGAGTCACTAGGTAAAGTTCTGTGAATAAATTGAACAATGAGTTCTGTTTTTCAAGTAAGGGGTCACCATTTACTTGAATATTAACTCAGAAAATGTCAACTGAATTCCTACTATGTTCTTGGCTCTTTGCAAGGTGTCCTGAGTATAATTCAAAAGAGAAGAAGCAAAGCTATCCATGCACTTCATGAATTTGACCCTTAATGGGAAGGGGGACTTCATAAAAACAAGTAAATGAATTAAGTAATTATCTTTGCAATGAGGGCTGACTCCAGAATCCAGAGCAGGCACTTCTTGAAATATTGGTAGAGCCTCACATGCTATCCTATGAAGAACAACAGATTTCTGTCTTATGTCAACTCAGTCCAAGACCACAGGTTTTCTTCGAAGTTGGAGTCAGGTTTCTGTTTCAAGTGTGTGCCCAAGGAGCCTGCTGTCTATTAGATTTGACAGTCCCCTAGAAAGCCAGAAAACCATAGCCCCAAATCATGGCAACTGGTTCTATATCCAGACAGCATGTTGCATCTCATCACCATGGTAATGAGATGCAGCCCTTGCTAACTTCTCCCTGGACCTCCCTGATCTCTCATCCCCAGGGGAGCTCCTTGAAGATCATTTATGAAAATCAGCAGTAAGCACCAGTGGCCTTTGGAGCCTCTCAGAGAGTGCTTAATGCAGTAATTGTTTACTCTGATTTGTAATGAGCGAGAGTAACACAGTGATGCTAATTTATTTTCCAGAATTTATTCCAGAGCAGAAGGCACCTTGAAGAGCAGGACTAATTTTTCTCCCACTGAGAATTACCTTGTCATGATTTTTGCAGTTGAACCCCCACAGGCTCCCCTCAAAGAACAGCTTGCCTTAGATTTACATAAGGTGAAATTGCTGAGATAAAGTGTTATCACATGCTGGATCAGTTATCAATTTTTGCCTCCAGATTGGGAGAAACCTTTGTTATAGGAGCAATAATAATATGAAAGGAACTGCTTATTCATTCAGATAACCAGCCATTTTATTTCTTTACCTTTTAACAGACAACTGACGATAGTTAGTGCTTACCTGACTCAGAGTGGTGGTTTTGAAATAGCTAAAAAGAAAAAAATTAAATGCCTACCAGATGTAATCTGTTGTAAAATAAATAAGCCTACAGCATTTATATGACATATCTGTGTTGTGTAAAGTGGGATTTCTGAGATGCGTGTACTCGTATGTTTAGAGAAGGCTCCTTTCTGTCAATTGGGCTTTTGTAACTGTTGTGGGGGCAGGGGGTATGTGGCTTGGGAACAAGGACCTTGTAAATTGGCCCTTACCAGCTGCTTTGTCTTGTCTTCTAAATTGCTTGAAAATCTATTAAGATATATGATCCACATAAAGCAGGACCAGAGGGTTTCTGTGTGGTAGGCCCTAGGGATTGGATTCTACTTTATCACCCATTAACAAAGAAGGGATTTCATCAGTAGGCTTACCCTCCTCTCACCCCTGAGGCCTATAAAAATCCCAGAGATTAGCCTCTCTAGGATATAAGCAGAGATGTAAATACCCAGATAGCTATTTGTTAGGAAGACATGCCAGAAACTGTGGGATTCCCTAGAATGGCTGAGGTATGAGTCCAGACATAAAGAAGGGAGAGAACTGTAGAGAGAACTGGCCATTGAAGCAGACCTGCAAGATACTAGTCAGATTAGAACAGACGATTATTATTTTTGTATATTAATTTTAGAAAAGATTTATTCATTTTTATCTATGTTTAGTGTATGTATATGAGTGTTTTCCTGGATATGTATCCCTGCACCATGTATAGGCAGTGCCCAAGGGAGGAAAATAAGGTCTCAGATCCTCTAGAACTGAAGTTGCAGATGGTCGTTAGGCATCTGATCCTCTCTGATTTTATTTTTTAAGTCTTGGCTTGTTTGTTTGTTTCCTATTGTTTTTCTTACCCTTGGATTGCCCTCATGGGTTATGCCCTCATGGAATGGTTCATTTGCATTGTCAAGTGTACTGGATTTATCACCTGGAAAAGACATCTCAAGGTGTTTTTGTTAGGGTATCTCTAGCGCTATAGCTGAAGAAACTGGTTTGCTTTCCCCCTTGTACTAGGGTGATACCATTTTATATCTTGGGGTCCTACAATTTTTCTTAAGTTGTACTGGAAAGCAGATAGGCATATGGTGGCCCAAGAATAGTCCTAGATAGCTTCAAAAACTACATTAAGTTAAAGGAGCAATTCTTCTTGCATGAGTCAATATGTCCTAGTTGTGGTATGTATGATAACTCATTAGGAGACTGTGGCAACTGTATTATACTTTATCACTCACATTCACAAAATACTACACCTTGGCCTTTAAATTAGAAGTAACTAGAACTCAAGAAGATAAGACATGGTTGCACACCAGTAGAGCAAGGTGCCTTGCTGAAGCCCACTATTAGATCACAGCTGATGAGCAGCTCTTCTCCCCCCCACCATACACACAGAGGGAGAGAAAAATACAAAAGCACATAACACACACACACACACACACACACACACACACACACACACACACACGCACACACGCACACACGCACACACACACACACACACACACACGCACACACACATGCGCACACACACAAGGTCATGACTCTCTGGAACTCTCCCTGGATCTGTGTTGATAAAGCATACTGTGGCCTTGCTGCCTCCTTCTTCCTTGCAACTGAGAGGTAACAGCTCAAAAGAACTTAGAACTAAACCTTTTTATCAGGACCTTCTGACTTCTAGCACATAGGTCAAGCAGATTAGACATTGTCCCGAAAGGACCTGTAAAAGTCAGAGGCTCTCTCTGTTAAAAAAAAAAAAAAAAAAAAAAAAAAAGCTATGCAACTGAAGATATCCTCTCCCTTCAAGACACCATCATGTCTGTGGTATGACAATATAACTCTTCTGTGATTCTAGCAATGGAATGTGGAAGAGTGTGTTTATCTCCCTACAGAACTTCTGTCCTGCCATTTAGGATCATTGCCATTCCTAGCAAAACTCTTCAACCTGCAGGGTTTGCTCTCTCATCACCTAATTGCCCCACACCCTACATTTCATAACACCTAATATGTTTGAAAACTCATTATTTTCTGTCTCCACCCAAGTACTCCGAACTAGAGTAACCATAGAAGCAGTTTAAAAAAAAATGTTGATTTATGGTTTCTTTGAACAAGGGGATTCAAATGGCACAGTTCTTTTCACTATGACTCCATACCCCTGGAAAGTGGTAGAAAAGCTGTATCAATTATGCCAAAGAAAGCATGAAGGACTCAAGTCTGTGACTTCTCTGAAAAATCCCTTCTCTTTTGCATCAGCAGATTTGCTTTCTCTATAATCACCCATGTCATCAGTGACTCAGAACAGTGACACTCTTTCAGCTTTGACCCTATTCCTGCCTTCTGAGATCTGGGTTGCATCATGATTACAACATTGGAACTGAGTGCCCAAGGTAGGGGAGTGGAGGGGGGGAGGGTATGGGGGATTTTTGGGATAGCATTGGAAATGTAAATGAAGAAAATACCTAATAAAAATATTTTTTTAAAAAAAGATAGACACAGCAACATCCTTGTCAAGAGGAAAGGAAAAGGTTTCTTGTGTCTACTTAGGCAAGATAAAGCAGAGATTTGAACCGTTAGCTGACAGATGTCCATTGTTTAGAGTAAAGATTCAGACTGGTAGGCTCTTGATTGTGTTGGAGCTAAAGTCATGTTTTGTTTGGTTTGCACTGCCTATTAGGACTCCTGAATAAATTTGTAACACGGAGAGAATTCATCAGAGGCCACCAAACTTATCTGCTGGCTTCTGGGTATTCTTGAGAGTAGACTTCACTGTTCTTGATGAGAGAGGCATAATCCTGCCTCATTCCTTTGTGCTATATACTGGTTATAGTGAGTGAACACTTACTGTGATTATGTTATGTACAAACCACTGTTCTCTAGCCCTTTCTTATTGGCAATTATAGAAAGTATGGGTTTTTCAGCTAGCTATTTTACTCTTTTGGTAAACCTCAATGACATTACTTTAACTCTTCCTTATTCTGGAACTTACCTGTGGCCAGTGTCTCAATTTGTAGCACAGTTTTGGCTTCATTTATTTTCCCCAGGAAAAGTCACAGGATTTTAGAGAGTCAGCTTATGTCATTTGCTGGATGGATGGTCCAGTCTTCCAGGAAGCACACACAACCCAAGCCAAACACATGGTATCATTTCTGTGTGTATGCACAGTTGTGATCTCACTCCTTATAGTCAGCATTGGGTTTCTTGCTTCAGCTGTATTGTATAGTGTGGGATTCATACAACACAATACACACTCCCTCCCTCCACACCCATTCTCTAAGATTGGCAGCCCCATCTCTGCAGCCTGCATTTATTAGTAAAGCCATGATTGCCTTCCGTTTATCTATGACTGGGTTTTGCCTAAAGAGAGTGGCTTTCTGCCAAAATGAGATGCATGCTTAATGAACTCAGAAGCTCAGGCCTCTCAGAAATCCTCCATGTCAGCCTGCAGCAACTAGGGGAAACAGAGAAGATTCCAGAAGGTATACACAGAATGACTCATAGTCTTAACATCAGTTTTCTGCGTGGATAATTCCTCTGAAAGGCCTATAAAATCTTATTTTATTTTCTAAAAATAATTTGAGGTAAAAACCTAATAGCATCATCTTTTATTTTTCCTAGTAAATTAGGATTTTTGGTGTGTGTGTGTGTGTGTGTGTGTGTGTGTGTGTGTGTGTGTGTGTGTGTGTCTGTCTGTCTGTCTGTCTGTCTGCCTGTCTGTCTGTGGAAAAAAGACAAACATGAGGTGTCCAAAATGTATACTGAGTAGTATTAGATTTGTGTATAGTTTTGAGGCCATTCTGTTTTGGTAAGAGGGTGCTAAAACCGCTTTACTCTTTAATATGGGGCAGATTACAGGCTGAGAACATACAGTTGTATTTCCGGCTAAACAAGAAATTGCAAAAGCTAAAGAAATGATGACCGTAGAGGTTTCTGGGCTCAGCTAGGCTTTTCGATCCCCTAGAAGATTAGATGGCAGGAACAAAATGACTTCTCAGGGATTGAGTGGTTTCAGACAGTGTAATACAGTGCTGTGTTTTCAGAAACACAGAGGTATTGTTTGCAAAACATGGTGGCTGCTAAACCTGTGTGTCTGCAGGATGAGAGATTGCAGCCTGTCCAGTTATGAACTTGAGATGACTAAGCCAGAGCAGCCACCTGCCCAGCCATTAACCCTTTGATTTAAATGTAGCAGACCGCACCTCATCTCACTGGCAAGGATGTCATGGTAATGTGGTCCCTGACCTCACCAGCATACCCCATAATTCCCTCTTCCCCAGTACGTCAAGCCATGCACTAAGATGAAAATTGGTGTTTTGAAGCATGGATTTACCAGAGAATCCCTAAGGAGCAGAAGGAGTTAATGCTGTTTTCCAGCCTGCCTAATTTACTCCAAGAGGGCATTATGTGCTATGGGGGAATAAGAATGTATAAGTGCCTGGAGAGAATGAAGTGCTGGGGGGAATTAGAGAAAATCCAGAAATGACACTATCCTCTTTCCAACCTGTCATACTGCTATTCATTTGCATATAGCTCTGTTCTTCGACTACAGTGACATTCCAGCAGTCCTTGAAAACAAAATTTGAGATACATTTTGTTATTGGTTTGTTTCTCCTGTCTCTATAACTGCCTGTGCAGAGTACCAGTGACAGGGTGGAGGATAAACAAGCCAAGGTTTAGTGTGGCAGCCATCTTTATGTCCCTCAGTCAGTCACTTCTCTGCCCTTTAGCTGTAACATAAGTGGGCAGAATTCGATGACTTCTAAAGGGCCTTCGTTTCATGATTTAGTAGTGGATGTGTCTGCATACATCCCCGCTTAGCTTATTCTCTGAATTGCAGCCTACTTTAAATACATATAGCTTTCTTTGTCCTCATTACTCAGAATACTATCTAAAATGAATTTATGTATTTCCTCTTAATAGAATACATAACAGCAAATGAAGCTGCTGTGTCTGCTGGGTCACTTTATCAGCAGATAACAGCATAATTGCCCTAACCTTTAACCACTGCCATGGAAAAGCTTGGACATTACAGAAGCAGTCACCCATGACCCTCTAACCCTTTACTCCTCCCACTGTGCCCTGGTGAGGGACTCTGGTGTCTATCAACAGTCCTTGGTGCTTAAATATACCCCAGCAGGGAGGGTGAGCTCTTGAATGTGTGGCACAGTAGCTGCACGCTGAGCCTCTCAAACCCATGAGATTCCTCACAAGATTCTAGTTCTGTGGATGAGATAAGCAAGGAAAGTAGCAGGGCTTTTCCTGGTTACTACAGGTCAGCTATAGTGAGTGTCTATATTATTCATTTGTCCTCCAAACAGGCAGTGCTTTTGAAATTGTCATTCTGAGCTTAGAATATAATACCTATAGCTGGTCATGTAACTCACTTGAATGTAGTAGCCACCAGCCACCTGCAGGCATTAAATTCAAGTGACTTGAATTTGAATAAAATTCAAGATTTAACTCCTTTGTCATTCTATACACGTTGACATACCCAGTAGTTACATGTTGCTCAAAGCTACTGGATAGACTGCTTAATGTACTGTACAGACACACAATATTGTTGATATCACAGAAACATCTGCTTGACTGCCCTGGAAGACAGCAGGCTTGACTAATTTGTTGTTGTTGTTGTTGTTGTTGTTTGGTTTTGTATTTTGGTATTGGTTTTCCCTCTACATCCCTATTTGGCTTGGATCTCATTATTGGCTGGTGGCCTTGAACTCAGCATTGTTTATGCCAAGTTGCGGTTATAGGCGTGACCTAACACATCAGGTAGAATGTTTTTGTTTCCTTTTACCCATCCATCCATCCATCCATTATTAATTCATTCAAACAATTAGATTGAAGGCAGTGCAGAAAAATAAGCCAAATACCCAATGGTTACTACAGGTCAGCTATCATTCAGGGAGCTTTCCATGTTGTGATTGTTCCCCCCAAAGTAGATGTATCAAACTATTTCACAGAACAAAAAAAAAATGCTAAAAAGCCCATATTTGATCTTGGCAAAGATGGTGAGGAAGTGCATCAGATTTCCAACTTTATGGAACTTTATGGTAAAAATTGCTTCTAGAATAGTCTTACAAAAATTAAGTTTATGAACTACATCACCACAATAAGATGTAATTAAGAGAGGGTTTAGACAGACATGAGCCCTCCTATTGGTTGTCCAAAGCAGAGTGGTCAGCCCTGAAACCATATAAACATAAACAACAAAAATAGACTCAGGGATTTGTATTTAAATATACCTGTGCATACATATGCATACATATGTAACAAAAAGAATGAAAAAAAAGAGGCCATGAACTTTAGGGGCCATTTGGAAATTGCTTGGAGCACTAGAAAGGGCTTGAGGGAGAAAAGGGAGTTGGGTATGTTATTTAGTTCTATTTCGATTAAAAGCATGTTTTTCAAAAGATGGTGTTTATATAAATTTGGAACAATACTTTGGCTGTAGCAAGAACATGGAATTTTAAAGATTCTCTCCTTAAAGATGAGAATAAATAGTATATAGGGAGACATGGAACAAAAGAAGTAGAGGGAATCGAAATAAAATAAGAGATTACTTAAACATCTTGACTATCTACGTGCTAGAATTTGTATTTACAGCTGCTTTGTTTTGAGACAGGATAAACATTCACCTTCCGTGCAGTCTGCATGGTTCCAGGCTTTGCAGGTGAAAATGAGTGTGAGGTATTTGATATGCAGTGTGTCTCTTCTTTGTGAAGCAATTCAGCTGAAAAGGAAAGAACTGCACTTCAGACTTGATATCTTTTATCCCTTGGCAGCCTACTGCCATGATATTACAAACACTGAGGCTGTTAGACTAATGGAAGTAAATATTGTAAAAGCTGTGAAAGATGTGGTAAAATATTCACTCTTTCATGTAAGAATAATTTACCAAGTACCCACTATGTGCTAGGTGTTGTTTTGTGATAGGTATCAGCTTGGGAAAAGATACTGTCCCTTATCTCCAGAAGATAAGGATGGAAGATGGACTGCTGCACAATGAACTATAAAATAATATAATCAGGAGGTTTGGTAAATGTTTAATAAGTAACTCTTCAGGAAAAATGGGGACAGAATTGTATCATTTGCAGTTATTTTGCGGTGGATAAATATTCCTAACAGAGCCGATATCAAGCTACCAACACTGTTTCAATGAATGTAGAGCTGGAATGTAACTAGCTAGTATCAGCAGTATTAGCCAACCCCTCACAATATGCCATATTATATTATGCAGTGGATGGTTCTCATCCTATGTGTCATGACCCCTTTGGAGGTTGAATGATCCTTTCAGAGGAGTCTCCTAAGACCACTAGAAACCACAGATATCTATATTATGATAAACAGTGGCAAAATTACAGTTATGAAATAGCATAGTATTTTTAATATGCAATTATTAATAATAATTTCAAAATAATTTTGTTGTTGGGGTCACCACAACATGAACAACTGTATTAAAGGTTCGCAGAATTAAGAAGGTCGAGGGCCATGGTATAATATTGTGTCATGCATGTATCCTATAATATTAACATCTATACACACACATACCAATATTATTTAAAATTATAAAGTGCAAATATAATATTTACATATTATATAGCACAACGATGATAATATGATGAATTAACAAAGAGTTTAGGTTTGGGGACCAGAGTAGTGTAACTTTAAATGTTGATGCCTACTGTGTAATTCAGTAGTGTCTTTATTCTCCTATTCCTCAATTTACATATCTACTTAGTGGAAGAATTCCTCACCTAGGGTTCTTGAAGGACAAACACTGAAAGACTTAGGTCAGTTGCTCAATCCATAGTAGATACTAATGCATGGTAGGTGCTGTATGAAATTTTCTGAATGTATGAGTGAGTAGATGTATCTGAAGTAAGAGCATCACTTCAGTCTAAGCAGATGGCCATAAGGCCCTAGAGAAGGAGGAAATTAAATGCATTGCACACTAATGAATATTTGACAAATGAAAAGAAAGAGAGAGAGATTAAAATTGTGCCTGGAACCTCAGTAGGTATTCAGTAAGCCCAGCAAGCAGAGACTGTTTCTGGATAGGTGTACTGGCTTGTGATCTCAGTACTGCTATTCATTCTTATATTGGTAGTTTGTACTTAAGTCTGATACACCTACTTCTTTTCAGAACTACCTAAGAGGGTCCATATACTGATTCTGCTGGGAATCTATGACTGTCCCCTTGCAGATGATAACCGAGTTCTGACAACCTTTCACAAGGCTTTTGTGAAGTACTCTGGGCATCATACGGACTTCTTTTTACCAATAGCCTTTATTTATTAAAGCCATGGAAACTGGAGTAGTAGATGTATTAATGATGAGACCTGAATCTCTATTGTATTTTACTGAGATTCCATTTCAGCCACAGAAATGCTGAATGCCTGCTGGTGAAATGCAATTTCTTGAGTACCACATATTAAAGGACATCATATTTCATCTTTCCATGCCTGAGGTTTATCCAAACAAAGGAAATGGGTTGTTACCAAGGAAAGCATAATTCAAAATTCCAATTATAACTGTTAAACCACATGTGAAATTACTTTTAATAATTAAAAATGGCTCTTGCCACTTGGCAATCTTGGCTCAATATTACGTCTGCTGCCATTTTAAGGAGAACTAATAATCTCTAGCAAATCCCGATGACCTTAATTGTCTTCACGGCCACCCTTCAGTGACCTTTATCGCTTAGATGGTTAAAATCTAAAATAAATGATACTAATATATCTGCCTGGCAAGGGCATTGTGTGCATTTCTACTATGAATCCATTGTTTCCAAAATGCCTTTTCTCTGATGAGTTGAGCTTGCTTTGGGGAAAAGACTCTTATTACGGGTATATTTTTAAATTCACATTTTCAAGTGCGTAGGGAAGGAAATGTCAATAAGAAAATAGTAGTATGGAAAGAGAGGCTAAAAAGGAAAATAAGAGCTGCTGCAAAGAAATAGAGATGCACGAGAGGGTTAGCAATTATAAAGTTCACTGCTAAAACACAATTGTAGCAACCAACCATGAAGAAGCAGAAAAGAGCAGCTCATCTACCATCAGATGCAGTGAGTGTAAATATTTGCACCCTGGGCAACATTTCCCTGTGCTAGCGATTGTGAGATTTAAAGAGCTTGTACCACCAAGAATCCAGTAGTGTCAGTTGCTTACCAACAGAGTCAGGTTTTATAACTGCATCTGTGAATATACTCAGCTCCAAATCCGTAGCTGCTCTCTTTGGGTTTGTACTTAAAAATGTTTCTTGTGTTTTGTAAAAATGGATTTGACTTTCATAGGATCTTAGTCCAAATTTCCCCTTAATTACTGTTCATTGTTCTAGGGAAAAGCTACTCTTAAGTGCATGTATTCATTCACTGAGTCATAATATGCATTCTAAAAGTATTCCCAGTGTTTATAATCTATAGTGTTATAATACTTTTTAAATACACAAATGGCAGCATATGTTTCTTGCTTTCTAAAGACAATGCATTTTGCAAATTGTACGGAAAGGACACATTTTGTTGTGAATTAGAAGCTGAAGCATGACATACATATATAGTGGTTTAATAGAAATAAGCCACATGCAGTATTTTCAAAGACTACCTGCTTGAGGGACCCAAAAAGGGAGAACAATTGGCTCCTTTCACTCTCTGAACACAGGTATCACCAAAAGGCAAGATTTTCCTTGAGTTCTAGGCAGTTCTGGTTAGGACTCACTTACCAACCATTGTCTGTGGTACCAAAGGAAAGCTAACACCTCTTGCTCCTAGCAGTGGAAAACACGCTCAAATATAAACCTAAGCAAGCACTTTCTTAAAAGCAACTGCATATCCATAAATTGTGAAACAAATGGCTTCCAATTGCTTAATTCACATAACACTTTCCATGACACTGAAATCATAGCCTGACCTATGGATGACATTATGTTTTATTCCAGGTTTCTCTGTACTCAATTATTTTGCCACATTGCTCTCCTTTCTGTGACATTGGCAGGGCAAACTTGTGTCCCTCAAAGGCTCTGACTTTGCTGGTGGTACCTCTATAGAGAGTCGCAAATGATTAATCTTTACTTGTGTGTTTATATTTCAGTTTTAGACACCACTGCAGAGAGAGTTTTCTAGAACACATCAGTCCCTCCACATTCTCTCTCCTACTCTCTTTTAATAGTGGCAAATATCTGTATGTAGTACTTATACCAGTTGGTTATCTGTCTTTTCTTCCAGAGCAGAATTTCCATGGAAAGGAACTCCTTTCTTCCTATTTACCCGAAACACTCATACATCACAAATAACAATCATCTCTTTGATTGTCTGAGTAGTCAGACTTCAAAATCGCCTGCTGGTCCTTATTTAATATTAGTTCCAGGGTTACTTTTCAAGGGTTGACCTTTGTTTCCAATGTGATGATCTGGAAATTACAACATAGAAAATCCAGGGTCAGTTTATAACCCTAACTTTATCTTGGGTGGCTCAATACCAGGGGAATAAGACTTCTTGAAACTGAACTACCACTGAAGTTTCAGGAATACAGTTCTGACAGATAATTAATTGATTACAATACTACAGGAGATTCTGTGCTAGCACCATGTAAACAGGTTTCTTCTGATTCTTGACACATATAATTCATATGAGATTCTGGACATGTATTTGGTCTAAGATGCTAGATTTGGGAGTCAGTTGCTATATAAATGTACACTAATGCATTCATACAATCCTAACAGCTGGCTTTTGTTCTTAAAGCAGAGTTCTTTAGATGGCAGGCCATTAGCATTTGTTGGCTGTATTAATGAATAGCAGAGTGGCTGAAGAGAACCCCTTCATTTCCTTTAATTGCATTTAAATGAAGACTAATGATAACTTCAGTGAAAGATATAAGATATAGCTACTTTTAAAATTAGGTTTATTTTGCTAAAGATAGCTCTGATGGAATCAATATTAAGTACTTGAATCATTGGTTTGGCCTGTAGTTGCTCTTTTATTGGATTCTAGATTTCTTTGTCTTAACAGAGAAAGTGGTCAAGAAGGGTTTATTTTGATTTCCCTTATTCTCTCTTCAGTTAAAGGTCTTTGATTTCTATTTGCCTTCTCATCTTTCCTTTGTTTTCTCTCGAGGTTTGCTGTGATAACCAATTATTCTTGGTACTCTTTTAAATTCTGCCATTTTCCTTAAAGGGGAAAAAGTCCTTCAGCTGTGATTCAATATGTAATTCTATACATACATTTCTTACAACTGAAGGTATTACTTGCTTAGATGAGCCGGAGTCTAGTCATTCATATAAAAATAAAAGAGGAGCTGGCAGCCAGAGTCCCACCTGGAGAACATCTCTATGGAGGAGAGGAATGGGACAGAGTAAATGAAGGCTGCACCTAAGTCAGCCAAGCATGCGTGGTATCAATTGTGATTCACATTTAAATCATAGGGGAGCATATCTGGTCCACTGATTGAGGACAGCTTTCCTTCAGTATGCTTTTCCTCGTTAAACACCCCTACAGTGTTTCAAACATTCGCTTTCCTGGTTATTATGAGATCATTTTTATTAACAGTATTCAGACATTTTCATTTTCTCAGAATGCTTTTCATGGACAGTAATCCTTGCTGGAAATGAGTTTTCATGTTAGGAAATTTTACTTTATTCTTCAGCCACTGCGGAGCTTCGGTTGCCAATTTTTGAAGGGAGAGGCACTTTGAAATGTATGAGTCATTTTGCTTTAACGACATTTCATACTTTGGATTCTCATTTTTATACAGAAAATGGGTTATCATTAAGATCAGTGCCATTTTGATTTCTTGTAATATCAAATTTTGCATGGAGAATGTTTAAGCCTCAATAGTTTTTGAGTATGAGTTTACATTTCAAAACAAAATAGAGTTGGGAAAATAGCAGATTCAGAGGGATTATAACTTTTTTTTACCATTAAGAGTAACAATAAAATTGGCAGGCATGCACATGTTCCTCTCCCAGTCTTATATTATTAATGATCATTAAATGACCAAGTCATACACATTAGCAATGGAAATAGAAATATCAAATTATATAGCATCATTGGCACCATCTAACAAACAGTAAAGCAGAAAGAACCATTAGAGTTATTAATCACTGATAATGCATCAATGAGAGATTAGCATTTTGCCATGTGCAGTGATATTAAACTCTCAGTTACCACAGTTTCTCAATAGCCACACTGTTGACATTTTGGGTTGGATAGTTTTTTCTCATTAGGGGACGATGCCATGGCCTGTTGATTATATATGTGCTGCATACCTGGCCCTTGGTACTACTGGCATCACACCAGTACTGACAAGTATTGTCAAATGTTCTCTAGAAGGAAGGCACAGCTGCAGAGTATCTCATCTCTACTCAAAAAAATGCCCACATGGTGAAAAACCAGCAGCACTGACCAAGAGAGCAGCACAGGTTTGCAAGGGGCTCTAAATAACATGTGAGCCATTTTCATTTTTTGAATAGAACACTCAGACTTTGCTAGAAGTAAAAATTTGCCTGCAATTACACAGCTGGGAATGTGCTATGGCTGAAGTTTGAGATCTACTGGTAGGCATGTGTCTTTTCTTTCCACCAAAGATAACTCAGTCTCCACCATGGATGGATGTCAGTCTTATCTTCTTGAAAGTTCCCAAGCTTTATGTCATTTTTACTCATGGAAATAACCAATGCGTCTGCAATGAAAGTGCATCAGTCTCCGGCTGAGTAATGATTGATTCCTTCTGGCTTGTAAGATGTGGAAATCCGCGCATCCAGACATGTGTGTGTTGTGCTCAAAGACTGGTATATATTTGAAGAGTAAGATTTAAAGTAGACATTATGTATGAATATGCAGAATCCAGTTTTATTGCCTATATTTGAACTTTCACTCAAATTACTACCTAAGTGACCTTGACCAAGCAATTCCCCCCAAGTAACTCCTATAAGAAGGAGAGTGGTTTTTTGCTTGTTCATTTATTTGTTTGCTTTGTTTGAAAAAAAATGGTCTGGCTGCAATTTAACTTCATTCATCAGGCTGCCATAACAATGAATCATATTTACTGAGAGTTGAACACAATTTCTTATGTGCAGAAAGCACTATCTAAATGTAAGTCCAGTTGTAGCTTCTGCTAGTATGTTTTACGATATAAGCTGAATGATAAGCACATATTTCTTTCTAAAGCACCTAACAATAATAATTAAAAAAAAAACCCACAGGAAATAAAGGTCCAAGACCCCAAAGTGGAAGCATTCCCAGATATCACCAAGACTAAGAAAGAATGTGTAAAAATAATCAAGAAATTCATAAGTGGAGTAGTTCCTAGCTATCATCAGGACTATGAAAGACCACAAGAAAATAACCAAGAAATTCTATTCTAAGAGATATTGGGACTAGAGAGGTGTCTCAACAGGTAAAGGCACTTGCCACTAAGTCTGATGACCTGAGAATCATCCCTTGGTTTCACATGATGGAAGAGGAAATTTAATTCCTCAAGTTGTTCTCTGACCTCCATAGCAGTATTGCAGCATGCACATGTGTGCATGTGCTCAAGCGCATGCACACACACACACACACATACACACAGACATTAAGTGAGTAACTAAAAGTGATTATTTCTTTGACAAGGAAAATATCATTAAAGTACACAACATATAGGAATCAGTATCATTTAAAGGCCGACATAAAGAAGATCATTTTTATTTGGAGCCAAAATAACATAAGATAATAAACATTTAAAAATGAGAAAAACATACTATTATCTAAAGTTTATTCATTAAATTACTCCTGGGTTCCAATACATTTTTCATGACTCCAGCCTTCATCATATTGACTCAGTAATACAATGAGAATTGCATGAAATCTTTGCCCTTGCCCACATCTCAGGACTCTGAACCATTAATAAAATACAATGAGAAGTCTAAGTCTAAATATGCATATGTTTAATATGCATTATCATTGGGAAAATATGATGAATGTCATGCCATCTCTGTGCATGCTCTAAAATGAGAATTTGAATGAGGAGTAGGAGAACAATACAGAATAGCATGAACTTGAGACTTTGGAACCATTTCAATTTTTTTTCCAGTAACCCTAGAGCTCTGGCTAGAAAATAAAAATGATAACACTGTCAACTTTATTTAGTCTGTTGGTACTGTGCATTTGGGAATAGCAGAATACATAATCTGGTTATGATACCTATTAGAATTCATTGGTATCCACAAGAGAAATCTTGGCTCTTAGATTTTTGTAGAAAATGTAGACTAAGGGTCTTCTATCATGGCATGAGCTAGATTTAATACTTTCTTTAAAAATGGTAGAATAATGGACTTCACTATATGTGCACCAAGGAATACTACATTGTAAATACTGTTTTTCAAAACAAGGAAAACTAATGACTATGCTGTTGAAATGAGCAACAATTGAAGTCCTGCTGTTCACCAAGCCAAATGCCCTGCTCCCTTGCATAATAAACAGGAGACACTCATTGTTTATCATCTGGTTATGCACTGTCATGATAATTTCTCATGTGAAATAAATTAGTCCTTGCCTCCTTTTAAAGAATATTAAGGAATAAAAAAAGGCATTGAGTTTGAAATTAAACAAATTTCAGTAGTTACTTTATATAAGCTCTGTGAACTTAAATAAAATGTAGACTCTGAGTCCACAAATATAGATAAATGTGTCCTGTTCATCCGCCTTCCTCTGAGAGTGACACTGAGAATGAAGAGTGTCAGTGTCTGTGCTTTGTTTTGCTGAATGTGAAGCATGATGCAAAGGTAAAATAGTATTGAGAGGGGGAGTGATGCTGACACCATCACTCGAGTTTAGACACGTCTGAGCATGACTGGCAAATGGTGCAGCAAACCACTCAGGATGGTATTTGCACAACAGCCCTGTTATCTGATGGAGCAGATGTCATGGAAAAGAAAAGGCTATGTAAGACATGATACTCTAAACCAAGAAAGAAATCACAAAAAGTATACCTATCCATTAGAGAAAATAGTGATTATAAAACCATTATCAAAAGATTTCATTAAGCTTGTTTTCTGCCCCTACTCTTTGGATCTCATGTATGACTGGGGTGGGTGCTAGGAAACCTCTTTCTGGAAGGTCTGAGCGGACTTTTCCTTGCCTTCCTAACTTTTAGAGCTGCCTGCATTTCTTTCTTTTTTTTTTTTCTTTTATTTTGTTTTATTTCATTATTATTTTCCAGGTGCCCTTTTCTTTTCTTTTTATTAGATATTTTCTTCATTTCCATTTCAAATGCTATCCCCAAAGGCCCCTATACTCTTTCCCTGGCCTGCTCCCCAACTCACCCACTCTGCCTTTCTGGCCCTGACATTTCCCTTTACTGGAGCATATGATCTTCACAAGACCAAGGGCCTCTCCTCCCATTGATGGCCTACTAGGTCATCCTCTGCTACATATGCAACTAGAGACACAGCTCTGGGGGGTACTTGTTATTTCATATTGTTGTTCCTCCTATAGGGTTTCAGACCCTTTAGCTCCTTAGGTACTTTCTCTAGCTCCTTCATTGGAGGCCCTGTGTTCCATCCAATAGATGACTATGAGCATCCACTTCTGTATTTGCCAGCCAAGGCATAGCCTCACAAGAGAGGCTATATCAGGGTCCTGTCAGCAAAATCTTTCTGGCATGTGCAATAGTGTCTGGGTTTGATGGCTGTATATGGGATAGATCCCTGGGTGGGGCAGTCTCTGGATGGTCCTTCCTTCCATCTCAGCTCCAAACCTTGTCTCTGTAACTCCTTCCATGGGTATTTTGTTCCCCATATTAAGAAGGAGCAAATTATCCACACTTTGGTCTTCCTTCTTCTTGAGTTTCATATGTTTTGCAAATTGTATCTTGGATATTCTAAGTTTCTGGGCTAATATCTGCTTATCAGTGAGTGCATATCATGTGTGTTCTTTTGTGATTGGGTTACCTCACTCAGAATAATATCCTCCAGATCCATCCATTTGCCTAAGAATTTCATGAATTCATTGTTTTTAATTGCTGAGTAGTACTCCATTGTGTAAATGTACTACATTTTCTGTATCCACTCCTTTGTTGGCTACCTCCGTTTCTTGATTCATGGCTTCCTCTTGTTGACATTAACACTTCTACTTCTGTGATAAATCTCATCTCCTTCAACCCCATGGGTCCTACTTAGAAGAACCCTGACATTATATTGAATCTACAAGGATTCTCATGAAAAATCTTATTTCAACACAAAGGCCCAATGCTCTATGAGATAGTGTGTTCTCGTGTGCTGTGTATTACGATGATGATATATCTGTGAGGACATTTTCTTATATCAAAATGTGGTCTTACCATGATCCTTAACTCAGAAGGAGGGTAGCTTTATTTTATTTTATTTTTATGAAAATAGATATGCTAGTTACTTTACTGACACCTTGACACAGCATGAGTCACCAGGGAAGAGGGAATCTCAACTGAGATTATCTTGGTAATAAGAGGGTCCAGCCCACTATGGTCAGTACCATTCTTAAACAGGTGGTTCTTGACTGTATAAGAAAGCTAACTGAACAAGTTAGAGTGCAAACTAACAAAAGCAGTTTCCTTCCTTGGTTTCTGCTTAGTTTCTGCTTTCCTTTCTGTGTCGACTTGCTCAGTGATGGACTATGGTTAGCAGTGTAAAATGAAATAAACTCTTTGCTCACCAAGTTGCTTTCATCATTTTGTTAATCACAAAAGAAGAAAGCAAGCTGTCTAGAAAAATACTCAATTTTTTTTATTTCCCTAGATTACTTTCAGAATTTAAAACTGACTTTTCTTTCTCAAACTAGAACAAGAAAATTAGTGAAAACTATCAAGGGATACAGGAAATATTACAAAGAACATTAAGATCAGTACATACAAGTAACAAGTACATGGTCATGAAAAAAAAGCTCCTACTTATGGGGAGATTAAAATTAAATTCATTTGTTTGGTTTTGTTTTCTTCAAGACTGTATTTCTATGTGTAGCCTTGGCTGTCCTAAAACTAGCTTTGTAGTCTAGGCTGGACTCAAACTCACAGAAACTCTCTTGCCTCTGCTTCCTGAGTATTTGTACTAAAAGTGCATGCCATTACTTCCCAGCAGGAAATTAAATTGTCAGTGTAGGGAGACAAAAAACAACAACAGAATAAATTGGCATATATTTAAAGAATAAAACCTATAGAATTTGCTTGAAGCCATATGAAACTATGCAAGGTAAGTTAGAGGGGGAGAAAGAAGTCATGACATGGACACCTTAAATGTAGGGACAGAGCACTATAGATAGGTACACTGTGCACAATGTAGTAATTAAATCTTTCCTAAGTGACAATGTTTGGTGACAGTAGAGACATGGAAGGTCATAGATGGACGTAGATTGAGGCTCGTGTTATAATGGGGAAAGAGCAAACAATGGTCACTACAGATTCAAAAGCATACTTAAAATCACTGTTAGGTGAAGACATAAATAAAAGTGATGTAAACATTTCCTTGAAAAGTCAGTAAAAAAAAAAAAGTCAATAGTAAAAATTAACTGTATGATACAAATTTGAAAAAAAGCTATACCAATTATTAGCTGCCTTAAATAGATACAATATCACATGTTGTTAATGAGTTTGCAAAGAAGAAAGCATTTTCTGCCATTGTTGGAGAAATTAAATGAAAACTGTCCTTAGCTTTTCAGGAAAAAAATGTTTCTATTGTCTCTTAGAATTAAAACTGAGTCATTAGGGCAACTCCATAATTACATATTTAAGTGTAAAAGAAAATGACAGTGATTTTGCATTGAAGTAGATTCAGGAAACTCACTAGAGCATGCTTGTACTAATGGAAAAATTCAGACCTCATTTAAATACCTCTAAAATGATCACCCAGTAAATGGACTTTTCATATACATATAGCAAACATTTGTAATATAAATAAGCTGATGCCTCTGTGTATTCCAACATATATGGACCTTCAAAATACATTGGCAAGTAAAAACTACATTTGATATAGATATGGCAGATATGCAAAATCATCACAAACTATGTGGATTCATTTCTAAGGATATAAATAGGAGGCAAGTTCGCCTAGGATAGAGCTAGGACATTTTCTGCACTTATATAGCTTGACTTTGTAAAATGATACCATACTACTGATATATCTCTGTACATCAAAATGCTCACTTAATAACAAAAGCAAAAGAAAATCTATTTAAAAAACTGTGGGATGCCAAGGATATCTTCCCGCATATAAGTGCACATTTTTGGTCAAAGTGCTACACATTGGACAAGGCCTAAGTTTTCTTGATAATTATATGGGGATTTTATTGATGTGAAAATTTGATACATTTCAGGCAAAAAGCAATAAAGCATGTTTGAAATGCAAAGCAGTGTAACAGTGAAAGACTTAAGGGCTCTATTCCAGTGCAGTGCCATAGTACATCAATGCCAGAATGAGACTCCCTGCAAAACCATCTTCATCATTTATTGCATTAAGAGAGACATAGAATATTGAACAAGGGGAAAAAAAGAGACCTTTTCCTATAGATGCTGCACACACATCCTGGATTGCTATGTGTTGTATAGATCAGGTTCAAAGCTTGCACCAAAAAAAAAAAAAAAAAAAAAAGGAAGCCTGATTGTCACAGGACTTTAAACACAACCCGAAAGGAATAGCAAATGAATAGAGAATAATTTTGTGTGGAGGATGAATACTCATGTGACAAGTAGTGGCTGACCTTACATATTTTAAGAGTACCATATAAGAAATAAAATGGATTTGTTCTGTGTGCATGCAAAGTATGGAAAACAGTAACTACATTCTATAAAATGTACGCATCCTTTTTAGAAAATAAAAGGAATTATTGTTCTACCTGGTAACTGAGACAAAGACCTTTTTTTTTCTGTAAGTGCAGGGTTATCTCCTAGAAGTGATACATTTCCTGACCTCCTGTGATCTGGTCAACAAATACCAGTGAATACATAAGAAGTTACTTCTATCTATAATACATCTACACACAGAGCTACACACAAATACAGAGATGCCACCTGTGTACATGCTTCTACTTGTTTTTATCTCTTTGGTTCAGAAGAAAAATTGCAACACAACCTTGGAATCCAAGTATCAGATTAATCAATTAAATTTGCAAGAATGTCCTCTAGCATATAAAACCATGCTACTGGTGACTTATTCTTAGTGGGATGGGTCCAGGAGGTAAGATATCATGAGCAATAAGGTAAAGTGTCAGAGTAGATATCTTTTGTTGATTGGAGTGATAACACAGAGTGGGGGAGACTGGAGGATCAGATAACATGTTCAAAATTAGACTGCTTGCCTAAACAGTGCTAATTCTGAAGATGGCTCTATCAGCCTGGTTCTATGGCTGACCACATGGAGAATAGTACACAAACTTGTTCTCTCACACTGTGATGTTATGTAGCAATAATTTAATTTCTCCTGAGTTGGAATCATTTCACTATGGAATCTGATATGAAACAGTTAGCATATTGATTCGTTAAATCCAGAAAGTGAAAGTTAAAAGATGTGAAGAGGATCATAGCAAAAACCCCACCAATCACTTTAATCAGACTTAAACCCAATTCATCTCATTTTAAATCCATGTCTTTTTTTTTTTTCAATCAGTTTCCATGCAACAGAAATAGGGTCCATGTTTGAAATGGAAAGGGTGGAGGAGATTATGACTCAACCCAGAATAACTGTGTAATTGACCAGTACTCCTGTTTGTGAAGAGGCGGTGTGTTCAATCTCAGGAGATGTTACAAAAGACGCATTATAGAAGGAGAACAGTAGATGGATGTCAGAAGCAGATGATTTAAGCCTTCTTAAAAGCTGAGATTCATGACTCAGTGCACACTGGAAGCATTCAGATGGTGTTTATTACACAAACACTATGCACTCGGCAGCAATTTGGGAGCCCAGCGGTCTCCTTAACAAGGTATAATGGAGATGCTAAGGAGCTGAGCAAGAAAAAAAATATGAATAAGAAATATTCTAGACAAGAAATAACTAGGCAAGTTTCAGCAAATGTTTCATATGCAAAGGCTTGTAAGATTAAAACTGACAAGGAACTTCACAAACACATAAGTGCTTGTTCAAAGGAAGGACATTTAGGAGTCACTCAGCTGTGGAACCGATGCTTCACACTTTTCCCTAGAATGAGTCCAGGGAATCAAGATATCAATGGCAACAGGGCAAAAAAAGAAGTCTATCTCTGTTTGATAGTAGTAATAATAGTAGCAATAGTGATATAGGACGAAATCTGCAGGTGGTATGTGATCAGTTCAGACTTGATTTCCTTGATGATAATACTGTAAGGATGTCCTCATAATGCATTTTGGATAGGCTTATAGCAAACTCATTTGCATCCCTAATTTACCTCCTAACAAAGTCTAGCTGTTCCCCTGTCCATTTCCATCTATCCCTTAATTTAAAAAGCCTCCAGAGTATACAGGAAACAATAATAAAGAGAAAATGACAAAAAAGGACAATAACAAAGACCACGATTCTTGGAAGCATATATTCCAGTAGATAAGAGAGATGATAGAAAAAGCAATTTTACACTCACTGTGTGTGATTGCTTAGTACAAAAATGAACCTCAATTATAACATGAAGAAAATTTAGGAACTATTGCCAGAAAAAAAATGCCTTAAGAAGAACTGGAATTTCCAGGGAATTTGTGGAGCAAAATTTGATCCAGGCAGAAGGTTCATTCCAAGAAAACTAAACACATACAGCCAAGGAGTCAAGCTGAATACTCATAGGGTTGAAGCAGAAAGCAGTAGGGCGGGGGGGAAGCAGATGACCCTATCATGAAGAAAATAATCAGAACTTGGTGGTCTAAAGGAGACCTTGTCATTTGGAGGCCTCTAAGGGAGCTAATACAGACTGGTGGGGACTAACTTTCAGGAGGTCATTCTAGTCAGCATCAGGTTTGGCAAAGTAAATGCTTAGGTTTTAGATTATGGTCCCTCTACTCTTAGTCACTTTCTGTGAACTCAGATACATATGGCTAACTACAGTCTAAAAATAACCTCGGGAAACTCCACAGGAGATGCACAAGCTTCACTTATTTTGATAACTGGTTTTGTTTTGTTTTGTTTTATATTGTTTTAAGACAAGGGTTCACTTTGTAGCACAGGCTGCTCTAAAACACACCATGTAGCCCTGGAAAGGTTTACACTCACAGAAGTCTTCTTATCTCAGCTACTCAAAACCTGGGAATACAACCACACACCTTTATAGCTTGCTTGAAAATGGTTATAATTTAAATAATTTTCATTAGATTACTCATTTTATTACTGGTGATCATGAATAATAACTCCTTGCCTAATTTAAGTATTAAAGTTAATGATGTATATGTGTGTACATATAGGGAAAAACATAACTTACAGAACTTGGTGATAAAGTATCAGAGTCATATATAATTTCCCCAAGGTTAAGAGGGAACTGTAGTATTTCAGTAATCTTGGCATAATGATTTAGTCCTTTAGTGTGATAAAGCATAACTAATAGGATGTTCATGTTTTTAGATTTGAGCTGAAAATACTTTCTGACAGACTAAACATAAAGTGTGAATAAAAGAAAAACAAATTATTCTAGGTCTGTGGTTAATTATTAAACATGTTCGAAGAAGGGGAGTCCTGCATGGTTAGCAGGTTACTGGGGACAGAGGGGAATGAGAAGCAGCAACAGTGAGCCAAGTTTTATAAACACATGAATTGACAAGGTTTCATATGGGAACAAGAAACAGGCAATTTGATATACAAATATACATTTCAAAGAAGAAGTAGTGCAGAGAAAAAAATTCAAGGATAGCAGCATAGTAGCTAGTATGTAAAATGATTCTCTCTAATATCATCTGGGTTGGAGTTTCCAGGTCTGAGCTCTGACTCCAATATGCAGACGTCAGAAATAAAGGGATCTAGCCTAACAGACTGAATATGAGATTAGAAAATTGGAGACATGAGATTTGAGGAATGAAATTTGAAGTTACATTAGCTTTACAAGAAGAAAGTGATGAAATGTGCAGAGTTCATCAACAGGTAGATTGACAAGTGACCATCCTTGGGATGGTAACTATAATGTCTGCTGAGACACACGGGGCAGGTTTGGTGATATGGTGAGAGTAAAAGCTCGCAGGAATTATATCAAGAGAGATGGATGAGCAAAGAAGTAGGTAAGTAAGAGGAGGGAGTGGAGTAATGAAAAGTAATGAGTAAATGATATGATCAAAGAACTAGGCCTTCTAGAGTCCTGAAGTGTTACTAGACTCTGATACTACAGGGAGGCAGGTATGATACTCTATTGATAAACAGAACTGGCAAGCATTTGACTCTGATACAGAGTTTCTGAGTCAGGCTTGTGTTAGTTAGGGTTTGCATTGCTATGATAAAATACCATAGCCAAAATCAACTTAGGAATGAATACCTGAGCATGGGTGGCATCCGTAATAGGCTGGACTCTCTCACATAAAGTGTTAACCAGGAAAGCACTCTAAAATTTCCTGTGGGCCTATCTTAAGGTATTTTCTCAAATGAGATTCCTTTTCCCAAATGACTCTAGTTTCTATAAATTGACAAATCTAACCAACACCAGGCTGTATTAACATCCAAGGAAAACAGTACAAGAAATATGGAGGAGAAACCTGTAAATACCGCCCATTAGCTTCAGGAATTATCGAGAATCATGATACTCACAATGGTTAAAAACACGTAGGTGAGCAGGAAGAAACATTCTGCAAGGGCATGTGATGACAGAGATAAATGGAAAGCCAGAAATATTAGGCATCCTAGTCTGAAACTGGGGAAAACACTCAAGGCAGAATATTTCATCTTTCAGCAAGAAGGGTTTATATAGGGAGACAGGATGAGAAGTGGGACATTTATCCTGTCTCCAGATGCCATGGTACAGCAATGGGAGGAAAGAAGGGCAAACCCTTGAGACTGATTCAGAAAATGAAGAACAAAATGTAATTATTTGAAAGAGAATAAAGCATAATTAAAGGAACAAAGACTCTATGAAGCTGAGGGGAAAAAATTGCTGATGACAGACCTGTAGGTGCCCAGAGATCTATTAGTAGCTTTATGAGTAGCTACTCACAGAAGGACTGCAAAGGATCAGAAAAGGCAGTGAGGTGAAAGTGTTGTCTCACTGTTTGAAGATACAATTCATCATCACTGAATTGTTTTAGTCAGTAGATAGGTCAGTGAACCTAATCCTTACACTCCCTGATGGTTAGGTATAGCATAGCAGCATATGCCTTTAATCCCAGCATTTAAGAGGTAGGTGGGTTTCTATGAGTTTCAAGTCTGGGATTCAAGGAAAACCTTGTCTTGAGTAGTAAAAAAAAAATACTCTCTCGTAAGCATGACAAGAAGTTAATCTATGATGAGTAATCATTCACTGATTCACTGGTATGTCTGAACTCCTGCTTCCCAGGTGATGTCAGATTCTGTCAGACAACATTTAACACAAAATATCACACCACCCTATCCAAGGCATGAAACATGATGATTACCCTGAGACAGATCGGCTCAAGAGCTTGCTCATCTTGTTGGGAAAGAGAATTAAGGAGAGCCTTTTTAAAAGAAAATTCTATGGCTTCTCTTGATCCATATTTTAACACTGAAAGATAAACTGCCTCTAAGAATGCATGTCCTACTGAATTGATACATTTGTGTACTGGCTTCCTTTTCTTTTCTAGACTTGGGCACATGGGAACCTTCTATGTTTTGTAATGGTATATTTGATTCAGTGGAAACACTGGTAGAAGACCATCTAAATCTCACTAGAAAGATTTTGCTGAAAGGACCCTGATTTAGCTGTCTCTTGTGAGACTATGCCGGGCCTAGCAAACACAGACGTGGATGCTCACCGTCAGCTATAGGATGGATCACAGGGCCCCCAATGGAGGAGCTGGAGGAAGTACCCAGGGATTGGGGGGATCTGCAACCCTATAGGTGGAACAACAATATGAACTAACCAGTAGACCCCCAGAGCTCGTATCTCTAGCTGCATATGTATCAGAAGATGGCCTGGTCGGTCATCAGTGGAAAGAGAGGCCCATTGGTCATGCAGACCTTATATGCCTCAGTACAGAGGAACGCCAGGGCCAAGAGGTGGGAGTGGGTGGGTGGGGGAGTGGGTATGGGAGGGTGTGGGTGACTTTTGGGATAGCATTGGAAATGTAAATGAAATAAATACCTAATAATAAAAAAAGAAGACCATCAGAAGAAAACAAATATGCACAAATATTTTTAATGCAAGGAAGAGAAAATATTACTAGAGATAAAAGTCCTGTTGGCATGTATGCTGAAATAAATAGCCATCTAGAAAAGCTGTCCTGTACCCTATATTGCTGTAGCCATTTGTTATGGCTTCGTTTTGGGCACATCAGTGAGCTGCTGTTACATTTGTGGCCCTTTGACATTAAAATAGAGTTAATCTTAACTATTAGAACTAAATCTGCTGCCTGTTGTGACATGTACTTTAATTCCAGCACTTGGGAGGGAAAGGCCAGCAGATCTCTATGAATTAAAAGCCAGTCTGGTCAACACAGTGAGTTCCAGGAGTCCAGGCTACATATTGGTGAGACCCTATCTCAAACAAACATATAAACAACTCCCAAAAGTAAAAAATAAAAAATAAAAACCATAAATACACAATAAAATCAAGAAACTTGCATCCATTCATTGCCTCTTTTAAACCCTGTCAGAGTGGGTCCCTTTAAGGAAATCTGTACAGTTTTTAAGCTAATGGTCGGGGGAAATTTTTGAAATGTTCTCTGCACTGAAGTATTAAGACATAACATGGAGCCCCCTATTTACTTGTCTGGAGTTGAAACACTATCCCTGGGGTATAAAATATGACCTTGTAAGCCAAAAGAGGCCAATTTTTTTCCTACTCCAAAAAGTGCTTTTATGAATCTTTCCAGGATTCCTCACACAACTGGAATTCAAAAGTAGATACTAAGCAAACCATTCCATTACCAGTGTTTAAGTCTCTGTGGGACTTTAAATTTTTCTCCCTTGAAGCTAAATTCATGTTTTTAAAGTTTGGCTTACATTTTATTTTGAAAAGATGCAGTAAACACAATGAAGTTTTTACTGCTGTATAAAACCGAAAGGTTATGGAAAACACCCTGTGTTCCACCATTTGATATGGTATTTGATTGTAGCGGGTGGGGGGGGGGGGCGCGACAATGTGTCTTTAAATAGAAACTCTTGGGTTTCCTCATGCACCAAATTCAATCATTTGTTCACCTGCTCATCACATTTTGTTCTACATTTGCCATGCACTGGACTCATCTTACAAAACTAAATAAACTCTTAAAATTATGGACTACAGCATGAAAACCTATTCCCTGGTGGAAAGCAAATGCAAAGCAAATAAAACTCGTGAACTACTGATTTCCCAGGTTCCTATCCGGTCACTGTGTTATAAAAGTGTACTTATTAATGGTGCATTAAAATAGTAATGATAAAAAGCATGTTTTGGATAGTTTATTTTATTTACAGGAAATTGAACAGGATTATTTATAACAATTATTCATTAGAAGATAACAAGAAATCCTGACCAAACTACTTTAGCAAAACCAACAGCAAGAGAGCATAAAAGAATGCACTAGGTGTCAGATATTGTAGTATATATCTGTAATTTCCGCATTTGAGAAGTTGAAGCAAGAAATTTTATCACCAAATCATCATCAGCCTGGTGTTCTCTGTGAGATTTTCTAAAGAGTGAAAAGTAGCAAATAAAAACAAGAATAGACAGTAGAGTTGAATTTTGAAATACCAGCGTGAATGTAGATCATAGCACAGTTTGAAGTAGAGTCTTGCCATTTCCTCTCTGACATCTCAGTTCATATCCACTCTTTCTTTTCCTTTACATCTTCAACTCCCAAGCCTTTAGTGTCTCCTTACTTGAACAACCACGAGTGCAACAAAAATTAAAAGGGTCAGAGCTCCCACACCCTCACAATTTCTATATGAATTCCAAAAACTATTCTTCTTTCATTCATATTTGGGGCTTCTGTCTTAATTTTATATCACTCACATTCCCATTGAAGCGAGAAGCTGACCATGTAAAGGTACTGCTGTTTCTCCAAATGAAGAGCAGAGCTAATGTCTTCATGAAAATGCTAGAAAGAAAATACCAGAAATACATGTCCACCCTATTCTTCATGGCTGGTAGTGTTCAACTAATTGATATTTAATATGTGACTCAGGTTTTGTTTTTCTTAGTGGACCTACACAGTGAGTAGGCCCTTTTGAGAAAGCTGGAGAGATCTCAGGGTGATAAACAAGGTAAAATACCTTGTGCAGATGTTACTATTATGTTGCTGAAGAGCATGTCATGGAAAATATTCATAAGGAATGGCTACGTTTTAAAAAGTAGTTTCTTAAACAGTAGATATAGCATTCTAGCTGAATGTTATATTAATTTCAGAGGATGAACGATGTATATATGATGTATATGGAGAAGAACTTTTATAGGCAAATACCGTACCATGTTAAGTGTGACCATCCTTGATTTTTTTTCTTTCAAAGTAAAGTATGTTATTTTTAAGATTTCTTTTCTTTTAGGTAGACATGTGCTTTTCCTGTATGTATGTATGTATGCATGTATGTATGTATTCTGTACATGTGTACCTGGTACCTGTGAAGATCAGAAGAGTTTGTCAGATTCTCTAGAATTAGAATTTGGAACACTCGTGAGACACATGTGAGTACTGAAAATCAAATGTGTGTCCTGAACAAGAACAAGTGCTCTTAACTACTGAGACATCTGTCCGGCCCTGTAAAATTTGTTATTTGTGAAATCAAAACAAATTAACTCCCACATTCAAATGTGGATGTATAGGTTCAAATTCTCTTGCAAAGGAAATTCTTTGTATAATATACAACTTGCAACATCTCCTCAGGAGTGCATAAAGAAAACATGTGTTGGACTTGAAACTGAACCAGAGAGCATTTGCTCCTGAGTTCTGGTCTGCTCCCCAGCAACTTTTCTACTCAGCACGACTCTCACAACTCTCATGCTGCACGATGAGAAAAGCTGATTTCTATCCCTGTCGCAAAATTGGATGTACTAGACCAATCAAAGCCTTGCTCCAATGTAGATTATTTTACATGGCAAACCATTTTCCTAAGACTCACTCACCCATAAAAACAAAGATGTTCTGATTGTCATTTTGTAGTCCCAATTTAAGCAAAATATAGTGCCTACAAATACAAACAGGTGGAGAAAATAAAACCAAAAAAATGCACTGGTTAAATTTTAATATTTTGTCTGGAGGTCTGAAATCATCTTTTCTGAGAAGGTAGTTGTGGGAGCAGCTGGCAAGAAACTATTCTTTCCTTTTGACATATTTTATATAGGCTAAAACTTTCCATTGCCATCCACCTCCTTGAAATACACACACCAATGGAAAGTTTTAGGGATGCATGCATATGCTATTATTTCTGGGTTGGACCATTCTTTAAAATGAAAGCTAAATGATGATTATTCATGAAACTTCTGTCTTTACAAATTACTCCACGCCTCATTTTGAAAACTGAAATGCCTATTGAGTTTCGATGAACAATGTAAGATAGTAATATGATTTTGGTAGCAATTCTTGTTTTTAAAAGTTTTCCTGTTCAAAGAAAAGTGACTGAAGTAAAGGAAACATTATGTGAAAACTCATCTCTCAATTTGGGATTATTTCCAAATAAATAAAGTACCCCAAACAATTGCATCAAGTTCTATTCTGTGGAAGAATCCAGGCTAAGATATACTCCATGCAACATAGCTTCCCTTTATTTTTGAGAAAGGACATGGAATATGTGTAGCAAGCTAACTCAGTGTGTAGTCTGAGACATTTCTACCTAATGAGGAATTCAGAGGCAATTAGAGAAGACTTAATGAAGCAAACCATACCTAAACACGTGCTTGTATATTGTAGAGGAGGGCTTTATAAGGGGTGAAGGAGTAGAAATGCTTTTAGAAACCAAGTGTGGAAAAAGATAAGCTGCTGTTAGTAAGATGTAAGGATGCTTCAGTTAACTGATGCAGTGTGATTAAAACTGTGAGAAGAGCTAGGAAGGATGGATCCCAGAACCAGCAAATAGAACAAGGACACACAAATTAGTAATGATGCAATATACAAAACTGTGAATAAATGATTATCCTAGGTAGCTTCAAACTGTCAACTTCACATAACAGAGTCACTTAAAAAGGGTGTCCCAATTAATAAGTTATCTAGATCAGATTGAACTATGGCCTTGTGTGTGAGAGCTTGACTTGGTCATTTATTATTATGGGAGTGTTCAGTCCACTGAGGGTGGCATCCCTAGGCAGGCTACTCTATGTTATATGAAAGAATGAGGTCTGGCCTCAGTGGGAGAGTAAGTGCCTAGCCTTGCAGAGATTTGAAGGGCCAGGTGAGGGTGATACCTAGGGCAACCCCCTACCAGCTAAAAGGAAAAGAGGAGGAGGAATGGGGAAAGGGTTTTGTGTGTGTGTGGTGGTGGGGGGTACCTGGAATGGGGGCAGTGGGTGGGGTGTAAAGTGAATAAGTAAAAATAAAATAAAATTAAATTAAATTAAATTTAAAAAGAAAAAAGAGGAAAAAAGGAGGAAAATTAAGAATGAGCCATGGAGAAAGATTGGAAGAAAACCAACAAACAGCTTTGCTCTCTGGTTCCTGCTTCTGGGTTCTTGCCTTGAGTTTTTTGCGCTGACTTTTCTTGGGAATGAACTGTGACCTAAAGGTATAAGCCAAATAAACTTTTTCCTCTTCCTCAAGTAACTTTTGATCAGATTTTTTTTTTTTAAATTGGAGCAACAGAAATCAAGTAGAATAGTAAAGAATGCTACAAAGGTGCTACAACAAACAAAAATGACTATGAGACCAGAGAGCAAGAGAAAGTGTATTTTAAATAGAGTAAGAAAAAAGATTCTGGCTTGGCTCCAGGACTCCGCGGAGGGCAGGCTGCACGGGTGACTGTGTGGAATACAGAGGCCAGCCGTTTCTGGGACAGGCGAGAGCCACAGAGCTTCTGAGGCGGCGCCATCTTCGGCTCCAGACAACCGGCTACCTTCCTGGTGAGAGCACAGGGGTCCTCCCGGCCCAAGAGGTTTGTGCCTCCTTGGCTCCGGGACCCCTCAGAGGGCAGGCTGCATGGGTGAAGGTGTGGAAAACAGAGGCCAGCCGATTCTGGGAAGGCGAGAGCCAGAGAGCTTCTGAGGCGGCGCCATCTTCGGCTCCAGACAACCGGCCACCTTCCTGGCCAAAGCAACACAGCTTCTGGGAAAGATCCTGTTTTGGGCCTTCATCTTCAGCCAGGAGGAGGTCCAAACACCAGATAACTGTGCACCTTCCCTGAAAGAGGAGAGCTTGCCTGCAGAGACTGCTCTGACCACTGAAACTCAGAGGAGAGAGCTAGTCTCCCACGTCTACTGATAGAGGGTAAAAAAATCAACAGAGGAACAATCTCTAAACAAAGACAACTATAACAACTAACTCCAGAGATTGCCAGATGGCAAAAGATAAACGTAAGAATCCTACTAACAGGAACCAAGACCACTCACCATCATCAGAACCCAGCACTCCCACTTCGCCCAGTCCAGGGCATCCTAACACACCTGATAAGGTAGACCTGGATTTAAAAGCATTTCTCATGATGATGGTAGAGGACATAAAGAAGGAATTTAATAACTCACTTAAAGAAATACAGGAGAACACTGCTAAAGAGTTACAAGTCCTTAAAGAAAAACAGGAAATCACAACCAAACAGGTAGAAGTCCTTATAGAAAAACAGGAAAACACATCCAAACAGGTGATAGAAATGAACAAAACCATACCAGACCTAAAAAGGGAAGTAGACACAATAAAGCAAACCCAAAGTGAGGCAACGCTGGAGATAGAAACCCTAGGAAAGAAATCTGGAACCATAGATGCCAGCATCAGCAACAGAATACAAGAGATGGAAGAGAGAATCTCAGGTGCAGAAGATTCCATAGAGAACATCGGCACAACAATCAAAGAAAATGGAAAATGCAAAAAGATCCTAACTCAAAACATCCAGGAAATCCAGGACACAATGAGAAGACCAAACCTACGCATAATAGGAGTGGATGAGAATGAAGATTTTCAACTCAAAGGACCAGCAAACATCTTCAACAAAATTATTGAAGAAAACTTCCCAAATCTAAAGAAAGAGATGCCCATGAACATACAAGAAGCCTACAGAACTCCAAATAGACTGGACCAGAAAAGAAATTCCTCCCGACACATAATAATCAGAACATCAAATGCACTAAATAAAGATAGAATACTAAAAGCAGTAAGGGAAAAAGGTCAAGTAACATATAAAGGCAAGCCTATCAGAATTACACCAGATTTGTCACCAGAGACTATGAAAGCCAGAAGAGCCTGGACAGATGTTATACAGACAATAAGAGAACACAAATTCTAGCCCAGACTACTATACCCAGCCAAATTCTCAATTACCATAGATGGAGAAACCAAAGTATTCCACGACAAAACTAAATTCACCCATTATCTCTCCACGAATCCAGCCCTTCAAAGGATAATAACAGAAAAAAACCAATACAAGGACAGGAACCACGCCCTAGGAAAAACAAGAAGATAATCCCTCAACAAAACTAAAAAGAAGACAGCCACAAGAACAGAATGCCAACTTTAACAACAAAAATAACAGGAAGCAACAATTACTTTTCCTTAATATCTCTTAATATCAATGGTCTCAACTCCCCATTAAAAAGACATAGACTAACAGACTGGCTACACAAACAGGACCCAACATTCTGCTGCTTACAGGAAACCCATCTCAGGGAAAAAGACAGACACTACCTCAGAGTGAAAGGCTGGAAAACAATTTTCCAAGCAAATGGTCTAAAGAAACAAGCTGGAGTAGCCATTTTAATATCGGATAAAATTGACTTCCAACCCAAAGTTATCAAAAAAGACAAGGAGGGACACTTCATACTCATCAAAGGAAAAATCCTCCAAGAGGAACTCACAATTCTGAATATCTATGCTCCAAATGCAAGGGCAGCCACATTCATTAAAGACACTTTAGTAAAGCTCAAAGCACACATTGCACCTCACACAATAATAGTGGGAGACCTCAACACACCACTTTCATGAATGGACAGATCATGGAAACAGAAACTAAACAGGGACACAGTGAAACTAACAGAAGTTATGAAACAAATGGACCTGACAGATATCTACAGAACATTTTATCCTAAAACAAAAGGATATACCTTCTTCTCAGCACCTCACGGGACCTTCTCCAAAATTGACCATATAATTGGTCACAAAACAGGCCTCAACAGATACAAAAATATTGAAATTGTCCCATGTATCCTATCAGACCACCATGGCCTAAGACTGATCTTCAATAACAACATAAATAATGGGAAGCCAACATTCACGTGGAAACTGAATAACACTCTTCTCAATGATACCTTGGTCAAGGAAGGAATAAAGAAAGAAATTAAAGACTTTTTAGAGTTTAATGAAAATGAAGCCACAACGTACCCAAACCTATGGGACACAATGAAAGCATTTCTAAGAGGGAATCTCATAGCTCTGAGTGCCTCCAAGAAGAAACAGGAGAGAGCACATACTAGCAGCTTGACAACACATCTAAAAGCCCTAGAAAAAAGGAAGCAAATTCACCCAAGAGGAGTAGAAGGCAGGAAATAATCAAACTCAGGGGTGAAATCAACCAAGTGGAAACAAGAAGAACTATTCAAAGAATTAACCAAACGAGGAGTTGGTTCTTTGAGAAAATCAACAAGATAGATAAACCCTTAGCTAGACTCACTAAAGGGCACAGGGACAAAATCCTAATTAACAAAATCAGAAATGAAAAGGGAGACATAACAACAGATCCTGAAGAAATCCAAAACACCATCAGATCCTTCTACAAAAGGCTATACTCAACAAAACTGGAAAACCTGGACGAAATGGACAAATTTCTGGACAGATACCAGGTACCAAAGTTGAATCAGGATCAAGTTGACCATCTAAACAGTCCCATATCACCTAAAGAAATAGAAGCAGTTATTAATAGTCTCCCAACCAAAAAAAGCCCAGGACCAGATGGGTTTAGTGCAGAGTTCTATCAGACCTTCAAAGAAGATCTAATTCCAGTTCTGCACAAACTATTTCACAAAAGAGAAGTAGAAGGTACTCTACCCAACTCATTTTATGAAGCCACTATTACTCTGATACCTAAACCACAGAAAGACCCAACAAAGATAGAGAACTTCAGACCAATTTCTCTTATGAATATCGATGCAAAAATCCTCAATAAAATTCTCGCTAACCGAATCCAAGAACATATTAAAGAAATCATCCATCCTGACCAAGTAGGTTTTATTCCAGGGATGCAGGGATGGTTAAATATACGAAAATCCATCAATGTAATCCATTATATAAACAAACTCAAAGACAAAAACCACATGATCATCTCGTTAGATGCAGAAAAAGCATTTGACAAGATCCAACACCCATTCATGATAAAAGTTTTGGAAAGATCAGGAATTCAAGGCCCATACCTAAACATGATAAAAGCAATCTACAGCAAACCAGTAGCCAACATCAAAGTAAATGGAGAGAAGCTGGAAGCAATCCCACTAAAATCAGGGACTAGACAAGGCTGCCCACTTTCTCCCTACCTTTTCAACATAGTACTTGAAGTATTAGCCAGAGCAATTCGACAACAAAAGGAGATCAAGGGGATACAAATTGGAAAAGAGGAAGTCAAAATATCACTTTTTGCAGATGATATGATAGTATATATAAGTGACCCTAAAAATTCTACCAGAGAACTCCTAAACCTGATAAACAGCTTCGGTGAAGTAGCTGGATATAAAATAAACTCAAACAAGTCAATGGCCCTTCTCTATACAAAGAATAAACAGGCTGAGAAAGAAATTAGGGAAACAACACCCTTCTCAATAGTCACAAATAATATAAAATATCTTGGCGTGACTCTAACTAAGGAAGTCAAAGATCTGTATGATAAAAACTTCAAGTCCCTGAAGAAAGAAATTAAAGAAGATCTCAGAAGATGGAAAGATCTCCCATGCTCATGGATTGGCAGGATCAACATTGTAAAAATGGCTATCTTGCCAAAAGCAATCTACAGATTCAATGCAATCCCCATCAAAATTCCAACTCAATTCTTCAACGAATTGGAAGGAGCAATTTGCAAATTCATCTGGAATAACAAAAAACCTAGGATAGCAAAAAGTCTTCTCAAGGATAAAAGAACTTCTGGTGGAATCACCATGCCAGACCTAAAGCTTTACTACAGAGCAATTATGATAAAAACAGCATGGTACTGGTATAGAGACAGACAAGTAGACCAATGGAATAGAATTGAAGACCCAGAAATGAACCCACACACCTATGGTCACTTGATCTTCGACAAGGGAGCTAAAACCATCCAGTGGAAGAAAGACAGCATTTTCAACAATTGGTGCTGGCACAACTGGTTGTTATCGTGTAGAAGAATGAGAATCGATCCATACTTATCTCCTTGTACTAAGGTCAAATCTAAGTGGATCAAGGAACTTCACATAAAACCAGAGACACTGAAACTTATAGAGGAGAAAGTGGGGAAAAGCCTTGAAGATATGAGCACCGGGGAAAAATTCCTGAACAGAACAGCAATGGCTTGTGCTGTAAGATCGAGAATTGACAAATGGGACCTAATGAAACTCCAAAGTTTCTGCAAGGCAAAAGACACCGTCAATAAGACAAAAAGACCACCAACAGATTGGGAAAGGATCTTTACCTATCCTAAATCAGATAGGGGACTAATATCCAACATATATAAAGAACTCAAGAAGGTGGACTTCAGAAAATCAAATAACTCCATTAAAAAATGGGGCTCAGAACTGAACAAAGAATTCTCACCTGAGGAATACCGAATGGCAGAGAAGCACCTGAAAAAAATGTTCAACATCCTTAATCATCAGGGAAATGCAAATCAAAACAACCCTGAGATTCCACCTCACACCAGTCAGAATGGCTAAGATCAAAAATTCAGGTGACAGCAGATGCTGGCGTGGATGTGGAGAAAGAGAAACACTCCTCCATTGTTGGTGGAATTGCAGGCTTGTACAACCACTCTGGAAATCAGTCTGGCGGTTCCTCAGAAAATTGGACATAGTACTACCGGAGGATCCAGCAATACCTCTCCTGGGCATATATCCAGAAGATGCCCCAACTGGTAAGAAGGACACATGCTCCACTATGTTCATAGCAGCCTTATTTATAATAGCCAGAAGCTGTATAGAACCCAGATGCCCCTCAACAGAGGAATGGATACAGAAAATATGCTACATCTACACAATGGAGTACTACTCAGCTATTAAAAAGAATGAATTTATGAAATTCCTAGGCAAATGGATGGACCTGGAGGGCATCATCCTGAGTGAGGTAACACATTCACAAAGGAACTCACACAATATGTACTCACTGATAAGTGGATATTAGCCCCAAACCTAGGATACCCAAAATATAAGATACAATTTGCTAAAGACATGAAACTCAAGAATAATGAAGACTGAAGAGTGGACACTATGCCCCTCCTTAGAATTGGGAACAAAACACCCATGGAAGGAGTTACAGGGACAAAGTTTGGAGCTGAGATGAAAGGATGGACCATGTAGAGACTGCTATATCCAGGGATCCACCCCATAATCAGCATCCAAATGCTGACACCATCGCATACACTAGCAAGATTTTATTGAAAGGACCCAGATGTAGCTGTCTCTTGTGAGACTATGCTAGGGCCTAGCAAACACAGAAGTGGATGCTCACAGTCAGCTAATGGATGGATCACAGGGCTCCAAATGGAGGAGCTAGAGAAAGTACCCAAGGAGCTAAAGGGATCTGCAACCCTATAGGTGGAACAACATTATGAACTAACCAGTACCCCGGAGCTCTTGACTCTAGCTGTATATGTATCAAAAGATGGCCTAGTCTGCCATCACTGGAAAGAGAGGCCCATTGGACACGCAATCTTCATATGCCCCAGTACAGGGGAACGCCACGGCCAAAAAGTGGAAGTGGGTGGGTAGGGGAGTGGGGGTGGGTGGGTATGGGGGACTTTTGGTATAGCATTGGAAATGTAAATGAGCTAAATACCTAATAAAAAATGGAAAAAAAAATAAAAAAAATAATAAAAAAAAGAAAAAAGATTCTGAAAATTGGACATTGGGAACAACATCTAAATGAAATAGAAATGGCTATGAAAACATAAAGGCAACTCCTTCTAAACAGAGAGGGCATTGAGTTCAAAGGCTGCAGCCAAGGTCAAATTGTTTATACATGGTGAAGGACAGAAAAGCCAATGGAAGTGGAAATGAACAGTGTGTGTGTTCAGAAGGCGGAGCATGCAGGAAGCCAGAGACAAGGCTAGGGGAACTTTGCAAGGCAATGGCAACAAGTTTTGATTTTATTTTAAGCCTGTCAAGAAGACAGTGGGTGATTATATGCTGAAGAATGGTCTGATGCAATTGGGTTTTTAAAAGATTGGTTGCTCAGTTAATACTGACAATCAGAGAAGGTATAAAAATGAAGCAGCAAAATCAGATAGAAGAGCGACTGTTTAGGTGATATATCATGGAAGCTTCATGTAGAATATTAGCGATGGAGATGGTCAGGTGTGTGTACTGTAACAATACTTGAGAGTGAGCTCTTAATAAATTGTATGCAGAGTGGAAATTAAAGAAAGACCATGGTAACTACTAAACTTGACCCTGTGAAATCTAAGTAACTTTTTAAATTTAATTTTATTTTTAGTTTATTTTTTACAGTTCATATCCCATTCCCCACCCCCACATCCACCCTTCCTCTTTTCCACATCTCACACCTCCTCCCCACCCACTCCATCTCCACATGAATGTCCTCACCACCCCCACCCCAGTTGACCTCTAAACTCCTGGGGCTTCCAGTCTCTTGAGGGTTAGATGCATCATCTCTGAATGAACACAGACCTGGAAGTCCTCTACTGTATGTGTATTGGGGGCCTCATATCAGCTGGCATGGGCTGTTTGTTTGATGGCTAAGTGATTGAGAGATCTCAGGGGTCCAGATTAATTGAGACTGCAGTTCCTCCTACGGGATCGCCCTTCTCCTCAGCTTCTTTCAGCCTCCCCTAATTTAACAACAGGGGTCAGCTGTTTCTGTCCATTGGTTGGGTGCAAATATCTATATCTGACTCTTTCAGCTGCTTGCAATGGATCCCTCCATGTGTACTCTTTGGTTGGTGGTTTAGTCCCTAGAGATCAGAGTGGGAGGGGGAGGGAGTCTGGTTGGTTGATATTGCTGCTCTTCCTATGGGGTTACAAACTCCTACAGCTCCTACAGTCCTTCCCCTAACTCCTCCATTAGGGTCTCTTCTTGGCAACTTATGAAATAGTACTGTTATCATCACCTTCGTTGGTTGTAAGTGAAATAGGAGTCATAGAAAGATTAAGAAGATGCTTAAGTGTCTGGGTGACACTATTCCATATGCCAGAAAGAGTTTGCTGACAGGACCCTGATATAGCTCTCTCTTGTGAGGCTATGTTAGTGCCTGGCAAATACAGAAGTGGATGCTCACAGTCATCTATTGGATGGAACACAGGGCCCCTAATGAAGGAGCTAGAGAAAGTACCCAAGGAGCTGAAGGGGTCTGCAACCCTATATGTGGAACAACAATAGTTTCAAATTGAGAGAAGAGACTCTAACCTTGTTAACTTAACCACTGTCCTATTCTGAATATCTTTAAATATCAAATGGCAGCACAGACACTATATATACCAGTTTGAAGCTCAAGAAAGGAATGGGTCAATGACATTAACCTATTATTACTGAGGATAATACATGGTGTTTTAAATCTGTGTGAGAGAATGCAGTCACTGAAGGCAAGGTTTGGGAGACTAGCTCTATAAATAGTTAGATATGTCAAGTCCTTTGGGCTGGCATTATCTCTGCCAAAGCTCCTCAATTCTGTCATTGTAGTTTGAAGCAGTCAAAGATGAATGAGCGTGGCTGTGTTCTTAGACAGCTCTGTTTTACAAAGAAGGGCATTGGGGGAAGACTTGGCCTGGGCTCTTTATTTCTAGACATAGTCTCAGGGATTAAAGCAGATAAGGATGTAAAGGGTGATGAAACTCACCCAGTGATGAAAAGGGAAGTGATAAAAAAGAAACAGGAAAGGAGAAGGAGGAAAAACAGGATTTTACATCTTGTAGCTGCGGAAAGACAGACAGACAGAGACAGAGACAGAGAGAGAGAATAAATCAGTTGTTTGGAGGAGGAGAAGATTTATTTCAGATACATCTATTTCTAGTTCTAGGTCACTATTTATTAGCAAATGGAAGTTAGGGCAAGAACTGAAGCAGAAACAATGGAAGAATGCTGCTTACTGGCTTACTCAATTGTTCGTGCTCAACTAGCATTTATACACATCCCAGGCCTATTTGTCGATGGAAAGTACCACTTAGAATAGGATGGTCCCTCCACATCAATTGTCAGTCAAAATAAATCTCTCACAGACATGGCCATAGACTGATGTGACCTGCAAAATTCATCAATTTACGTGACCTTTTCCCAGGTGACTCTAGGTTGTATCAAACTGACAGTAAAAACCATGGATGAACTGAGTTTACCTGAAAGGGAGCTGAAAATGAAAAGAGGGAAGGGAGTAAGAGATGGATGAAGCTAAGACAAGGTTCTGATCAAGGCTCTTGGTTTAATATTCAGCATTGCATTTATATAGGAAAAGCCCACAGACACCATCCTTTGTTTCAGCTGTATTATGTAGCAAAGCAAGGCCACTGGGCAGTCTATTCTAAGTCCCTATAGGAAGTTGTGCTTGCAACCAAGGTGGATGACTCCACCTAGGACATTAAGGTCAAAGGTAGCCAATGCTCAAGGTCTGTTCGGCCTGCTAGAAGCTGGGAAGGGCACAACCAACCAGTTCAAGAGGTAAAATAATTAAGAGGGGAACGTGTGGATGATATTAATGAGAAAAACCCTAAGCCACAGAAGGCATGTGGGGAATGATATACTTTAGCTAGGAGAGGTAGAGGAATCATGCCTGCTCAAAAGTCTTTGTTCTTATAGGTGAGCAAAGCAGTCTGAATATGAAGAGATCCTTTGTGCAGTTATTTCAGCATGCACTAGATACGTTGATATGTATAATAATATTGTGCTAACATTAGCATAGGGAGAGAGACCCAAGTTCAATCTGCAGCACCCAGATAAAAAAAAAGCCATGAATGGCAGCAAATACTTATTATTCCACAGCTGGACAGGACAGGAACAGGGACAGGAACATTCCTGGGTCTCAAGAGCTGCCAGTGTGGTAGAATCTGTGATCTTCAGATTCTGTAATAAACACTGTCTCACTACATGCATGCATACATACATACATACATGCATGCATACATACATACATACACACATACACACATACACACATACACACATACACACATACACACATACACACATACACACATACACACATACACACATACACACATACACACATACACACATACACACATACACACATACATAGTTGTCTTTGTCAGGGATTCTATTCCTGGACAAAACATCATGACCAAGAAGCAAGTTGGAGAAAAGGCTTTATTTACCTTACACTTTCCACATTGCTGTTCATCACCAAAGGAAGTCAGGACTGGAACTCAAGCAGGTCAGGAAGCAGGAGCTGATGCAGAAGCCATGGAGGGATGTTCCTTACTGGCTTGCTTCCCCTGGCTTGCTCAGCCTGCTCTCTTATAGAACCAAGATTACCAGCCCAGAGATGGTCCCACCCACAAGGGCCTTTCCCCCTTGATCACTAATTGAGAAAATGCCCCACAGCTGGATCTTGTGGAGGCACTTCCCCAACTGAAGCTTCTTTCTCTGTGATAACCCCATCCTGTGTCAAGTTGACACAAAACTAGCCAGTAAAATAGTTAAATAAATAATTTAATAAATAAAGACTGAGGAAGATGGCAACCATCTACCTCTGGCTTCCCCATGGAGGCATGCATAAGTACCTCCCCAAACCCATGCTTTCTGCCTCACACATACATAAAACTAAAAAAAAGAAAAAAATAGTACTTTTAAATAAATAATCCATTGGTTTGATAGATAATGTCATCAGCAAATACTTGATACTATCTTCTGCATCAAGTCCTGCTAACCAATGGTTTTGTTTGAAAGCAGCTTATAATTTTTTTTTTAATGACATACTTAATTTTATGTCCATTGATGTTTTGCCTGCAAGCTTGTCTGTGTAAGGGCATCAAATGACTTGGAGCTGGATTAAGGACAGTTGTGAGTTGTCCTGTGGGTGCCAGAATTAAACTCAGGTTCTCTGGAAGAGCAGCCAAGTGCTCTTTACCATTGAACTGTCCCTCCAGCCTTGCAGCTCCAGTTTCTCTTCTTTTTGTCTTTTCTTTTGTTGGATATTTTCTTTACTTCATTTGAAATGTTATTCCCTTTCCTGGTTTCCCTTTCCGGAAACTCCCTATCCCATGTTCCCTCTCCCTTCTTCTATGAGGATGCTCCCCTACCCACCCACCTACTCCTGCCTCATGACCCTGGCACTCCCCTCCATTGAGGCACGAAGCCTTCAGGGACCAAGGGCATTTCCTCCCATTGATGTCCAACAAGGCAATCCTCTGCTACATATCCAGGTGGAGCCATGGGTCTTGATTGGTGGTTTATTTCCTGGGAGCTATGTGTGGGGGCGGGGCTCTGGTTGGTTGATATTGTTCTTCCTATAGGGCTGCAAACCCCTACAGCTCCTTCAGCCACTTCCATTTTCATTTGGTAATTTCTTCACTGCTCTAGTCATTTCAAACAAGGCCCACAGCATGCCTTAGTTTCTACGGCTCATTTAGCCAGCTTTTGCCATTTCCATAAAAAAACTGCTTTAGTGTATCATGCATGTTGACAAAAAGAAGAAACTTAAGAAAAGACATGTTATCAAGAAACAGAAATGTAATGCTGTAGGGTAAGAACATGTGTATCTAAACACCCAAAGCAAAAAGACGGGGTCTGGGAAGAATGCATGGTGTGTTCATTCTGTATTGGAAAGTAACTTATGTGGTTCTCTGTACGAAATCCTTTAACAGTCACAGAAGCCTTTTGAGACAGACAGAATGCTGGTTAGTTTCACTTTTGTGAGGAGGCAACTGAAGTTCATGCATGTTGAAAAACTCAAGGTTATAAAACAAGAGAAGAGTGAAGAATAAAAAAATGGGATCCTGGAGTCTCCAAGTCAGTCCTTCCTGTACAGGTGAGGTCCAAGTCCAGGCAAAGGCATTTGTATCTTAGCAAGTCCAGGCTAGATGGCATCCTATTTGTGACATTGGCCTGGCTATCTTTTACTTAAGGGATTTGAGATGCATCTTCCCTAGAGTAGTTACATTTTAGTGGGAAGATCTTAGGAAAACATTGATTATGAATGAAGACTCATTTCTAAAGCACGTGTGTGGTGAAATTGGCAGGTCATTGTGCAAATGGAGAGTGCAAAGTGTAGATAGAAGATGAATCAAGCCGTATCAAAAATGATAGTTTAACTAACTAGATGGATGGCAAGGTCATTAACTGAGACAGGGGATTCAAGAAGAAAAAGTGAAAGGGGACTAGGATGTATTTAGATTTGCTCATATTAATTTGAGGCCCCTTGGGGCAATCATGTGTAGATATACAGATGTCCAGTTGAATATAGAACTCTGAGACCTAGGCAAGAGACCTCTGCTAGATTAAACTGCCAAAGAAATCTCCAGTGTATAGGTGTTAGTTAAAATTTGAGCACAATGAAATTGTTACTGTCAATTTTTTGTGCATGCATATTATCTGTCAGTGTGCATACTCCTTCTAGAGCCCAATTATGAAAAGCCTTCCACGGGAGCTGTCTCAGCTGAATCTGTTGAAATTTATTACAACATGCCAAAGTAATTCTAGTGGTTTCCATCTCTGAATGTGTCTCCAAAGATCTCAGTAAGAAATAAGATACCTATCTGCATTTTAAAAAAAGTAGAAGTAACATATCAGAAATAAAAAATAAAGCATACCCATCTGCAGAGCATAATGGATATCCATGTCTGTGAATTCTGGTGGGTTTCAGGTCTTCTTTTGAAAAGATTCATTCTTTCTTCAAACCATTACTTTGGCCTAACTCTGTATGTTAGGTCATGTTAGATTGCAACTCTTAAAACTTTGTAGGTAGCATTGAGTCATTTCTTACAAGTACAGACTTAACTAACATTTTTAGCTCTATGGAACTTTCTAAGCCTGAGGCTTCTCTGTAATACTCTTACTCTCTGCTCTAGATAATTTTTGAATCGGGGCAAGAGCATAGCAGTGTTCAAATCTCTTACGGCCATTCTCACTTCTTTTCTTACTCACTCTCAGAGCTAATGGTTCCAATCAGTTTTTCTGTGGTGTGCAGTGATCCAGATCTCTGCATATTCATGGGGAATAAGGCTCAGCACTGTTGAGATGATGACAGAAGTCTGTTCCTAGAACATCAAGCAGGTACCTTTGACTCACAAGCAAGGTGGTTGAGGCTATAGTGGAGGATCAGAAGCACAGTGACTGGTGCGGTTGTGGTTGTTGTTTGTGTGTGTGTTTATTTTACTGTAGTTTCATTTTGTTTTTTATCTTAGTCTTAACACGTAATAAACATCATTAGACTCAGGTTCTAGAAGGGACTCTTGAAGGTAAAAGCTATGGAGATTGGAAATAAGAGAAAGTTTGAAATGTGATTTAGTGCTAATTTGAATGTAACTTAAATTAACCCGTTTATTCATTTAGAATTTCTTGTGAATCTTTTAAAATTTAATTTTATTCATGTGTACATATTGGTGCCTATGTGTGCATCATGTTTATGCAGAAATACTTGGAATCCAAAGGATCATCTAAGGTGGGTGATGGGAACTGAACCTAGATCCTGTAAAAAGCAGTAAGCCGTCACCCCAGGTCTTCCACAAAACCTTTATTAAGCAATACAACAATACAATACCACTAGCAAATGCAGGGACACAACACAGTGATGACTCATTGTTACAGCTTATATAATTGAAGGGCAAATAAGGAATCTATGCAAGTCTGGCTTGGCTGACAAGCTCTCTAGAACACTTACTTTTCTTCAACATATTTTCTCGCCTGTCTCCTATGACCTGGAATAATGGCTTTCCCTTGGTAGTAACTGAAAGACAATAACACCAAAATATGACAAAATTCCTTTTGAGCTTCTAGCACACATTTGTTCAAATAAGAGGCAGCTCTAATCAGAACCACCATGAAGAGATATGGCAAAGGCCATCCATCTCAGAATATAACCCCCCCCCAAGAGGGATGAATAACTGGTACCACCTAAATAGTCTACCACATTTAGTATAAAAATAGAAACTCAAAAGGGCTCCCTTAATTTGGCAAGACCATGCCCAGCAATTTATCAGATTTTTGCAGAACAATAATGGAATTGGTACTTACCTATGCTTTCAGCAGTTAGGAAGATTCTGCTGTTCTCTTTGGGGAGTATTATTTCAGGATCATAGCCCCTTGAATTTATATAAAACAATGAAGGTTCTTGGCATTAAGACATGGTCTTTATACAGGATTTTAGCAGATCAATAAATACAAGGTTGTCAACAGATTTATAGACATTGCATATGATACATCACTTAAATACTTACCATGATAACACTCGCTGCTGAAGAAATACCATGCTTTCATATTTTGTCCATATTTTAAAGAGAGAGGACAATTACTCTGCACTCCCCAGCTTATCATAGTCATGATTGGGATAATTTTTTCCACGATGTCATAGCTACATCATCTTGGAGACAGGCACTTTTACCTGGATTAGTACGGTACTCAAAAATCATGAAGGCTCTTAAACCTTTTCTCTGCAAGCAAAGTTGCCTGTGTATAGCATACTAGTGAAAAGAAAGGGTATCAAAGATAGAAGCCAGCTAGGAATTTCCAAAGCATTCATGTCTATTTCTACACATCGCCTGCTTACCCAGCTTCAAAGTAAATTATATGTGCCCTTTCTTCCTTAACTTACAGAGACAAACAATGATCTCAATCAGATAATTTCTTTATTTCTGATTTTATATACCCTTCCTGCTACCAGAGTCTGCCTTTCTGAGGACTGGGGAATGAATGTGGGCAATTTAGCTACCTCACACCACCCCATCTCTTTTGAGAATGGCTTTGGAAGGGGGCCAGATTGCATTGTTATCCTGCTGTCAATTACAAATGTGCCAGACACCCAAAGCATTGGGGAGGAAGTGCAGCGATTAGAAAGCACCCCAGAGGATATGGCCAATGTCATCTCTGACTTGCCAGGTGACCTTTAGAACATCAGATGTGTAAAAGAGGGATGATAAATTGTTCTCTGGACTAATCATGCAAATGAGTTGAGGCCACAAAGATGGAAGGAATCAGGGCAAGTAGAATTCCAAAGAATTCAAGTTTTTGTTCATGAAAGAATTGTCTTCCAATACAAAGAGAACTTATTCCAGATAATGGTTAGGGTCTTTCCCTGGATATCACTCATAATTGACTGCTCTTTTCCTATTCATGTTTGTTAATCCCAAATTCCTTCCTCTTGCCAAAACCTCATGTATCTAACACCCATCCTTTCATTTTCAGTGCAGCACTAATGATTTGATAAAATGGCTTCTAAAATCCCTAATCCTAGCTCCAAAGTGCCTTTGTTTTTACTTGGATGTGGAGCAATGGAAATTGGAAAGGAAATAATTATGGGAATGCAGACAAATCTATTTATATGGTGTGCCTATGACTATAGCACCTCTGCTGGTCTAATTGGGTTCTCCACTGAGGGGATTATATTTTCCAGTCAGGTATCAAATCAGAACATTCTCCATCACTGAGAATTTGTCTTTTCATATTATAGGCTGTACCAGATATTTTTAAGCCAACCCATGGTACACAGATACCAAGCTGAGGCAGGAAGATCATGAGTTTAAACTCAGGCTAGACTACCTACCAAGTTCTAGACCAACCTAGGCTGTGATAAGATGGAGAGAAGTAGAGATAAATGAGAAGAGAGTGTGCTAAGCTAGCAAAAGAAAGTCTAATTTTAATTAAACACAAAATATTCACAGCACCACTTTAATATCTGTCTCTATTTCTGTCTAACTTTATGTTTCTCTCTCTGTCTTTCTGTCTCTGTCTCTCTGTATCTGTCTCTCTCTCTCTGTCACACACACACAATTTAATATGTTAATATAAAACAAAATGACTTAGTAATTGCATTCAAATGAAAAATAAGGATCTCTAGCTATAAATCTCTTTACTCATGAAGCCAATTCAGACCTCATTGTATATTGTTCTCAAAGGAACTTTTAAAATACTAATATGGAGATACTGGCTATTATCCACCATGACTTAGAAGATATGTGTCTTTCATGCTGTCAAACTGTAATGGTTAGTTTTATGCCAACTTCATTAAGTTAAGGTATGCCCAGAGAGTTAGGGACCTTACTTCTGGGTGTGTCTGTGAGGGTATTCCTGGATGAGGTCAGCATTTCAATGTCTAGACTGTGAAACACAGAACAGCCACATTCACCTAAGAGGGCAGGCAGGATTCCTACTGAGGAACCAAAGGGAAAACATCTCCCTGTCTTAATCCAATGCCCTTCAGCCTTGATTCCATGCCTTTGAGCTTAGCATGGAAGCTGTGGCATTCATTGATTCAGCTATCCTTTTCTCAGGATGTAGACTCAGACTGAGGGATCCTACTGCTTTCTTTGTTCTCCAGCTTTTAGATGGCACACCTACAGACCTTTCAGCACCAGTAATCACACCAGCCAAACCCATACACAATCTCATCATGGATTTATATGTATCAGTCAGGATGTTTCTCTGAAGAATTTGTAATTTAACTTTTGCATTTGTATTCTGGTTTCTGTAATTGAGTTCTAGAATTAATCTCCAGGGTCTGTATCAAACTCCCCAAAGGTTAAAAGGACCAGTCTTTCATATCCAGCATTATCATTATTAATTATTATTTTAAGATTTATTTTCTATTTCTATCCATTTGCCTGCAAAAGCCAGGATGTCTTTGTTCTTAATAGCTGAGTAGTATTCCATTGGGCAAATGAACCACATTTTTCTGTATCCATTCTTCTGTCCTGGGACATCTAGGTTGTTGCCAGCATCTGGCTATCACAAATAAGGCTGCTATGAACATAGTGGGGGGGCATCTTTTGGGTATATTCCCAAAAGTGATATTGTTGGGTCCTCAGGTAGATCTATTTCCAATTTTCTGAGGAAGCTCCAGATTGATTTACAGAGTAGTTGTACCAGTTTGCAATCCCACCAGCAATGGAAGAGTGTTTCTCTTTCTCCACATCCTCTCCAACATGTGTTGGCACCTGAGGTTTTGATTTTAGCCATTCTGACTGGTGTAAGGTGGAATCTCAGGGTAATTTTGATTTGCATTTCTCTGATTACTAAGGACTTTGAACATTTCTTTAGGTGTTTCTCAGCCATTGAAGACTCCTCAGTTGTGAATTATCAGTTTAGTTCTATAACCCATTTTTCGATTGGGTTGTTTGTTTGTTTGTTTTTGTGTGATTAACTTCTTGGGTTCTTTATATATTTTGGATATTATCTCTCTATTGGATATGGGGTTAGTGACCAAACAGACAGCATGACCAGCTGATATGAGGCCCCCAACGCACATATGGTAGAGGACTTCTAGGTCTGTGTTCATTCAAATATGATGCACCTAACCCTCAAGAAACTAGAGGCCCCAAGGAGTTTAGAGGTCAGGTGGGGTGGGGGTAGGGTCATCCATGTGGAGACAGGGTTGGATGGGCATGAGTTGTGGGATGTGGAGCAGGCAGAGGGTGGGTGGGGAGGGGTGTGGAATGGAATATGGAGTGTAAAGCATGAATTACAAATAAAATTAAATTTAAAAAAAGAAAAAAAAGACGTATTAATTTATATGAGTACACTGCTGTTGTCTTCAGACACAACAGAAAAGGGTATCAAATCCCATTACAGATGGTTGTGAGCTACCATCTGGTTGCTGGGAATTAAACCCAGGACCTCTGGACAAGTGTTCTCAACCTCTTAGCCATATCTCTAGCCCAAGACCAGTCTTTCAACAAGTCTCCAAATTCAAAGCAAACAAGATATAAAGAATCTCCACCTGTATGTTTGAAAATCTGATTATGAAACCAATAACTTCCTGACATCCATTTTTCAAAATAAATCATGGAAGTCAGGAATGTATTAGATGTCTAACTAAAAAATATACAACAAAATATGCAAAAACAGCTGAATGAAGGAACAACAGGGGTGCAGTTTAGAGGGTTGAAAAGGCATCTCCTTTTGGAAACAGAGCACAAGCCATTTATCAGCTAAGAAGTTCCAAGAAACTTTGGTGTTCAAGGACTTATGTGGGCAAGGTAGATTGCTTCATTGCCTATAAAGCTATGGTGCATCTCCCACTCTTACACTCTTCACATTCAAAATCTCAACTCTCTGATACCATTCATGTGCTTTTTGCTCATAATTCCCCTAAATGCATCACCTGTTGTGCATAAACTCCAGTGTCATACAAAGCATGAAAGAACCCATTTGGAAATTCCAGGGTTTTAGATGAGGGTATTCCCATTAGGCACCAAGAATAAACACTGGTCACACACACACACACACACACACACACACACACACACATCATAGAATACAAATTTCAAGCACATTTAAGGTATGTGTAGTATGCATCGCCTTCATGTCTCTATATAAAACTTGAAGCCAGTGATAAAGTAGCAGAAAGAACCAACAATACAGTGAGAAAGTCACCAAAGGAGGAATAAACTCAATCCACAGACATAAAAGCAATGCTTTTCCTGGCAGCTGAAAGAAGTGTTGGGAATTTTTCCAATAGTCTGAACATCAGTAAGTTGCCAGAAAGCCCCATAAGACTCAATAGTGCATATGGCTCAGGTTCATTACCGAGTAAAAATGGGGACTCATAGATATCAAGCCAGCTCCTGAGTTAGGTGTTGCATCCTTTATCTGCTGCCATACATGACCTACTTTCTCTCTAACAGGAAATTACAGGAATATTCACTGGAATTTTTCTGCCAGAGGATGTCCAGATGAATCTCCAGCTCTGAGGTATCCATTGGCTCTGGTCACATCCATATTTTCTGTTATGCCACTGAATGTGACACTTGAAACTCAGGACTCTCAAAGCCAGGTGCATATTATCAACTTTGATGTTTGGGGTAAGCTAGTCTCACAACGTGGTGTGGCTGCCCCAGATGTGCACAGCAGTCATCAACATAAAGAAACTTCCAAAGATCACATCCCCATGGGTCAGAGAAAAGCAATGGTAATTTTCTTCACATAGAAATATTCAGGCACTGGAAATGTAAATGAGCTAAATACCTAATAAAAAATGAAAAAAAAAAGAAATATTCAGGCAGCCCACAGTATGGCTTGGATTAATCTCAGAAAGGTAGTTATCACAGTTGATAGCTATGGATTTATGAGCTGCATAGACAACACAAAAATCCCCAAATTCTACAAATGAGGAACTGTATTTCGAGATGCATTAGAACAAAGTCAAGAACAATAGAGGAAGGTTTGCTGACCTTTCATCCATGAAAGAAAATGGGCCAACCTGATCAGAGAAAGACACAGAGAAAAATAAACTCACAACCTTCTGGAGCAGGATGAGAACATACAGTGCTGATGAAAACATTTAACACTTTTGTAATTTATTCTAGAGTATAGCAAGGGGTAGATGCTCGACTACTCTGCTTTGAATTCTCCACTGTTCTTTACATTTAGATAATTGTAATTCTCTCCCCCTCCCCCCCTCCCCTTCCTTCTCCCTTTCCCTTTCCCTCCCTCTCTCTCCCTCTCCTGTTCCTCCCACCTCTCCTCCGTCTTTCTCTTTCCTTTCTCCCTGGTGCCCTCCTCAAGCACACTGAGTGCCCTCCACCATGGTAAATGGGAAGCACATTTCCAAACTTGTGTCCCTCTGCTACTCTTTCTGGCCCTTTCTTTGACTGGATTCTTGTATTAAACTCCACTTCAGTGACACCTCTTCCAACAAGTTTTTTGTTTTGGGATTTTTTTTGACAACTCAATCAAAAGAAGTCCCTCCTTACAAAGCATTCTGCATCATGTTTGTCAGTTTTCTTGACATATTTTGTTAAGGTTTGGCTTCATGACTATATTTAAGCTCTATGTAAGCCAATACTTGGTCTATGTTGCTCCCATTTCAACCTTGTTGCTAGCATCTGACTCATAGTACTTATTCAGTAAATAAGTGTAGATATAATCATTTAAAAAGTCATGGTGTTGGTGCATACCTATAACCCCAGCACTTAAATATGGTGACAGATGTTCAAGATCACCCTTCACCTCATATATATTCTGAGGCTAATCTGGCCTACAAAATGACACCCTATCTACCTTTTTAAATCCAATATAAAAAGGAAAGAAAGTGGTGTGTTGAAGTCTCCCACTATTATTGTGTGAGGTGCAATGTGTGCTTTGAGTTTTACTAAAGTTTCTTTAATGAATGTGGCTGCCCTTGTATTTGGAGCATAGATATTCAGAATTGAGAGTTCCTCTTGGAGGATTTTACCTTTGATGAGTATGAAGTGCCCCTCCTTGTCTTTTTTGATTATTTTGGGTTGGAAGTTGATTTTGTTAGATATTAGAATGGCTACTCCAGCTTGTTTCTTCATACCATTTGCTTGGAAAATTGTTTTCCAGCCTTTCACTCTGAGGTAGTGTCTATCTTTTTCTCTGAGATGAGTTTCCTGTAAGCAGCAAAATGCTGGTTCTTGTTTGTGTAGCCAGTTTGTTAGTCTACGTCTTTTATTGGGGAGTTGAGTCCATTGATATTAAGAGATATTAAGGAAAAGTAATTGTTGCTTCCTGTTATTTTTGTTGTTAAAGTTGGCATTCTGTTCTTATGGCTGTGTTCTTTTAGGATTGTTGAGGGATTACCTTCACTCCAGTCAGAATGGCTAAGATCAAAAACTCAGGTGACAGCAGATGCTGGCGAGGATGTGGAGAAAGGGGAACACTCCTCCATTGTTGGTAGGATTGCAAGCTTGTACAACCACTCTGGAAATCAGTCTGGCCGTTCCTCAGAAAATTGGACATTGTACTACCGGAGGATCCCGCAATACCTCTCCTGGGCATACATATATCCAGAAGATGTCCCAACCGGTAAGAAGGACACATGCTCCACTATGTTCATAGCAGCCTTGTTTATAATAGCCAGAAGCTGGAAAGAACCCAGATGCCCCTCAACAGAGGAATGGATAGAGAAAATGTGGTACATTTACACAATGGAATACTACTCAGCTATTAAAAAATGAATTTATGAAATTCCTAGGCAAATGGATGGACTTGGAGGGTATCATCCTGAGTGAGGTAACACATTCACAAAGGAACTCGCACAATATGTACTCACTGACAAGTGGATATTAGCCCAGAAACTTAGGATACCCAAGATATAAGATACAACTTGCCAAACGCATGAAATTCAAGAAGAACGAAGACCAAAGTGTGGACACTTTACCCTTTCTTAGAAATGGGAACAAAACACCCATGGAAGGAGTTACAGAGACAAAATATGGAGCTGTGACAAAAGAATGGACCATCTAGTGATTGCCATAGGCAGGGATCCATCCCATAATCAGCTTCCAAATGCTGACACCATTGCATACACTAGCAAGATTTTGCTGAAAGGACCCAGATATAGCTCTCTCTTGTGAGACTATGCCGGGGTCTAGCAAACACAGAAGTGGATGATCACAGTCAGCTATTGGATGGGTCACACGGCCCCTTATGGAGGAGGTAGAGAAATTACCCAAGGAGCTAAAGGGAACTGCAACCCTATAGATGGAACAACAATATGAACTAACCAGTAACTCGGAGCTCTTGTCTCTAGCTGCATATGTATCAAAAAATGGCCTAGTTGGCCATCACTGCAAAGAGAGGCCCATTGGACTTGCAAACTTTATATGCCCCAGTACAGGGGAATGCCAGGGCCAAAAAGGGGGAGTGGGTGGGTAGGGGATTGGGGGGTTGGGTATGGGGGACCTTTGGGATAGCATTGAAAATGTAAACGAGGAAATTACCTAACAAACAAACAAACAAACAAACAAAAAACCAAAAACACAAAACAAAAAAAAAACAAAAAAAAAAAAGGAAAGGAAAAAAAATACTGATTTAGTGACTCCTAAATTCTGTTTGTTTGTTGTTGTTTTGAAAAAAAAGTCTAGCTCGTAGGAAAGGCTGTCCTCAAACTCTTGGCTCCTATTCTAGCCCCTTCTGTGTCATCTGATTTTAGGCACACACTGTATTAACTTTGCTCTTAACAGCTTGACTTTAAGTGGATGTAACATTTTTGTCCCTGGGCAGTTTAATATATCCTAGGCCAAGCAGGATTCCTTCCCCACTGTGTGAGTCACTCTGAGGACTACTGAAATAGTCCAATGAATTGCTCCATGCATGCATGCATGGTCCACTTGCATCAGAATTAACTGGTTATTTTAGTAAAAGTTTCACTTAATGCATTGTGCACACTACAGTGCTCACTTAACGAATCTTTTTGAAAGTCCAAATTTTACATTTAACTTGTTCATCTGTGATTCTTATGTCCAACAAAAGAGCAGCTATGACTGAAATAGCTTAGTGCTCATTGGTCACAAGGGCAGTAGTCAAAAACACTACTTAGGTTGAGAAACTACAAACATGCACAGATTGTTGTTTTTTAAAATCATTGGTATTAAGAAAGCTAGAATAAAATGGGTTGCTTTCCATATTATTTGTTTAATTTGGGAAACCATCGGATACAGACAAAGCTGTGTCTGATTCTCACTAAACAAAACAGTTAACTTTGAAGCACTCATATCCCTTGTTTCATTTTTGTGTATTGCAGAAGTAGAAATATCTAGCTGCCAGCATATTTTATAAAAGATTAATGAGGCAATGTGTAGGAAACATTTAGCCCAGTGCAATGGTAATTTCATAAAATCTAGGTTTTATTAGTAAGATTCCAGGCAGGCAGAAGACAAAGAACAGGGCAGGGAGCACAGGCCAAAGATTCACGTACAGAAACAGTCACCATCACCAGCATACTTGGGGATTTTAATCTTCAGAGCAGCATTGCTAGATTTTCCATCTTTATCTGATTCTTCATTGGACAGAATTTTCATATCTACTTCACTTTCAGTCAAAGGCCACTTAAATCAAAATACGCATGTCTAACTTCAAATTTTATAGTGGTTATCTGAGTGCTGTAGAGAAGGCTCTGGACCTGAGTTCAGATTCCCATCACCTATGTAAAATCTTGGGTATGACTGCATGCATCTGTAATACCAATGCTGGGGAGACAGAGATGGGACGATTCCTAGAACTCAATGGCCACTCATGCTACATGAATTAGTATGACTAGAATCATGAAAGACTATTTCAAAAGTAACAGAGAAAAATTGAGAAAGGCACCCCATGCTAACCTCTGATGATCTCTATGTACACATACACACATACACACACACACACACACACACACACACACACACACACACACACACACACACATACATTTACAAGCACACATCATACACAAGTACCTATATACTCTATAATCAATCAATCAATCAATCAATCAATCAATCAGCGTTTGCTTAAAGTCTTCACTTACCCCTAGTACTATACTCTGGGTGCAATTTATTTCTCACAAGTTCCTGTTCAAAAAGATTTCCCACAAACTGTTTGCTGATACTCAGCAGGAAATCTTTCAAAGATGAGTGATAGTTGGGTCATGGGTCATGGATTAATGTTAATCTCAGGTAAATATATTTGTGTTAGGGGAGTGACCTGATTCTTAATAACAGATTGTCATTCAATAACAGATTCTCAATACCTGCTCCTTCTTCTCTTTTTCTCTCCATTTTTAAATAGTTAGATGCAAGGACATGGTAGTTAGCTTTGTGTTTCCTTGTTCTCAACATTTGGAACTTATGCATAAGGGACAGTGAAGAAATGATTACCAAAAGACAACAGAAAATACAAAGCGACACTCTAAAGACATAGATCCTTATTACATATGGCCTGTTCTTGTTCTACTTCCCTGTCAATTGTGATGTAGCTAGAGTAATCCCTCATTAAGATATCACTATTATACTTTTATCCTAAAGACAAGACAGTCATGAGCCAAATATTACTATTTTTATGTATCCTTCAGCCTCAGGTCTTTTGTTATAGCAACACAAGACAGTGTAATATACTAGATATAACCTATGAGATAGGATTGTTGTCTCTTGGTGGTTATATTCCCATTATATCTTACCATTTTTGACACAATACAAAATTAATGGAGAGAGACGAATTAATGACAATCTAAGAAGCACTGGTTTGGATTGTCTTTTACCATGACTGGGAGATGAACTTGAAAGCCATTTTCTCAAAGGAGTAGTAAGGACAGAGGATTTCCCTTCTCCTTTCCTGGGGTCCCAGCCTAAATTGGAAAGCCTTCCCCATTTTAAGAGTAACCACTTTAACCCATGAAAGAACCATGCATTGGTTCTTTGTACTGTATACATGGACACTTTAAAAGGCAGGTATTTGTTGAGCATCTCTCTGCATACTGGTGAAAGCAAAAGTGGTGAACTAAATACATTGGGGTTTGTACTTGTGAACCTGGTATTCGAGAAACATAATAAGTGACCTACTATTCTTATTACCTTCTCTTTTATTATTATTTTACTTATAATTCTTCTCTTTTTCTCTCCACTTTTAAATAGATGCAAGGACATGGGAGTAGGCTTTGTGTTTTCTTGTTCTCAACATTTGGAACCTATGCATAAGGAACAGATGAAGAAATGATTATCAAAAGACCACACAAAATACCGAATGGCTTTTGTTTAAGCTTCTTCAAAAGCCTCTGGTTGTATTGCAGTATAAGCATGGATGTGATGTTAGCTGAATTTGCTTTAGCAGGAACACAGCACGATTATTTCTCGAGCAGAGAAAACAGCTGGTTTGCCAAATCTGCACATTTGGCTGTACAACTGGCTCTATTGGTCGCTTCAGGCTAGCAATATTTTTTCCTGACAATTTACATGCTGCTCCAGCCCAAGGTGTCTGAAATGAAGTCTCCACATAAACGCAGTCAGAAAAGAACTTGGCTCCCAACCCTAGCCAGAACCCTGCTTGCAAAAGGAAACCCCACACTGTTCCATGGTAACGTGATAAGCCTATGCCTCTCTAGCAAAAACTGGCTATGCAATGCTCATTGTTTTATGAGGCTTATGTAAAATAAATTGTTAATAATCCATTTTGTTTGCTTTAATACCATTATTCACATTTCAGTATCCTGTCTACCTTAGCTGAACTGTAATCCTGATCAACACCTCCCCAACCCCCCAACACACACAGACACACACAAGAAGATGAAGATAACTGTGGAGGAACACAGTTGCATACAAATTGTGTTTTCCTGGCAGGGACCTGCTTCTCTGTTTCTCTCAGACAAAGAGCTTAAAGACAACATTTTCTTGGATCTCCAAATTCCCAACTGCTTAAAAGGCAGATTTGATCAAACTAATTAAAATTTCTTTGTGGCTAATCACTTTGGAGGCTGTTAACTTTAGTATTATTAATAGAATTTTAGCTTTATCTGATTTTACTCTAAAATAGAATTAAGCTAGCACATTTGAAACCTAATGCGGGAATGGTGTATGCTCAGGACTTGCATTCCATTTTCTAAACAATTGATTTTTCCATATTATCCTCGGGTCTCAAGGTACAGTGTGTACACAGATCACAGCGAGCAGAGAAATAATAGTGTTACACAAGTATTCTCTAGGGGAGTAAAAGCCTATGACATAATACGTACGAAATTTGGCCAAAAGTAAAAGATCTGTGATATACATTCAAATAGAGATATTGGCAAATAAATCAGTCTCTTTAGAGCCTGTAATCAGGGACTATAATAAAATATGTTGTATTCTGGGGAGAATGAGAACCTTGTAATGTTATTGCTTGTTTGTTTGTTTGTTTGTTTGTTGAAGAATGGGCAGGAGAAGTGACTCAACGACTCAATTTTCAAACTACTTTGGGCAGTTCTGAACTGCCCTGAAACTTTAGCTCCTGAGGACCCATTGCCTTTGGTCTTGGGAGACATGAACTCATGTGAATAACCCATAATATACATAATCATATGTGAACATATGTGTAATTGTCTAGACAGGCACACCTATTTGATCCCAGCGTTGGGAGGATGCAGGCAGACAGATCTGTGAGTGTTTAAGATCAAACTGCTTTATATAGCTAGTTTCGGGGCAGTTGGGAGTCAGACACTATCTAAAAGCAAAAACAAAATCAGCATCCTTAAAAACAAATAGAAAAGGGTCTGTGGCTATATTACTGTGATAGAGAGCAGCTGTAGGATGCAGGACTGGTTTTGATCCCTGATACCAAAACTATTTTTGGAAGGAACATTAAACATAAAAATCATAATTGTACTAATAGAAATCTTTTTTCCTGAAACATCTCAACGTAAATTTCAGACTCATCTCCATATGATTACACAGCAGTCTTTGGACAAAGAAACCCCCCTGCATTGACACAGTGCAATCAAGAAATTAGAATTGATACATTTATTCTATCTGGTCATCAAATTGCCTTCAAAGTTCACTGACTGCTTCATCAATGTCCTTTGCTTCCAGAGGACCTCATTCACAGTCACCAAGCATACTCTTTCTGGTGTCTCTTTAATATCTATGGCTTGGGGCAGCTTCTCTATTAAATTTATTACTTGTCACTTTTGAGATCATGGGCAAGCTACCTTCAAAACCGCCCCTTAGAGTTTGTGCAGCAGCATCTCATGGCCACACTTAGATGATGATTCTAAAATGATTCAGGGGTCCTTCCTGTGCATCTTCAGCTGACTTGTCATTTCTATTGGTCTCATTATTTGTTAATTTTGACCTTTAGATTCAGATTATATTTTATAATTTAAGTGTGTGTGTGTGTGTGTGTGTGTGTGTGTGTGTGTATGTGTGTGTGTGTGTGTGTTCACATTTGTGAGAACAGGTGTGAACATGGAGATCATCGACAGCTTTGGGTGCCTGTCTTCATCATCTACCTTACTTGAGGCAGGATGTTTTTGTTTGTTTGTTTGTTTGTTTTGTTTTGTTCTGTTTTGTTTTTATCAGCTGCAGATAACTTCAATGACTGGAACATTTGAAATTCTGGGAACTTTTCGAGAAAGTATATGAATACAAGGGCTCCAAGAGTCACGCTGGCTGGTTGTTGTTCATTCTGAGGAGTTGATTGTTGTTTGTTAGTAGTCGTGCTCAAAGAAACAAAAGAAATTCTTTTTCTATCTACCTCCTCTGCCCTTTCTCTCCTATCTAGTGATAGGTAGTGAACACAGGAGGGGTAAATGGTGGGAAAAAGAACCCACAAAATAGCAAAAACAGCTATAAGCAAAGAAGAAAGAAGAAGAAAGAAATTAGATTTAGATAGCTCTCTCTTCACTCTCTATCTTTCTTTCTCTCCTATATGGTGATAGGGGTTTAAAATGGTTTAAAGGATTGGAAAAATGAGAAACTACAAAGTAAGCAAATACAGCTATATTCATGAAGTGCCGGTCTGCTGCTATTGCTACATACTACTATATTTGTCGACTGCATGTTGCTCCAGTGAAGTCTCTGATGTGGCTAACTTTATAAAGTTAGGCGCTTTCTTCAGCTCACAGATCTGGAGGCTGAAATATTGAAATAACCCTAGGGCATATTGGTAGCCTTTCCTTCTCTATGTTACATCATAGATGGCAGTGGTGGCTGCAATTTCAGGAGTGAGGAAGAAGTGAGATCTCAAGCCTAAAGAAGAGTTATCTGGATAACACCATCCAAGAATGACTTCCTCAGGCACCTTTACCCCTAAATGTCCTAAAGACCTACAACTTCTACCAGGCTCTGCTTACTAAAGACGTCACCACCTCACTACTGTACAGTCTTGTTGTTTGAATTTTTCTGAACATATTACTGGTTCCTGCCTTTAGAAGTGGTTTAAATAAAATTTTTGTCATATAACTACTTTAAAGAGATTTAGGATTCTGCATTTTTTAGTTCATTATAATTCATATTGAAAAAGGGTTGGGGTTTTTTTCCTCACAATATATTTGGTTCATGTTTTTCCCTCCCCTAGGGCCTCCCAGATCTTTCCACTTTCATATCCATGTTATTTTTCTCTCTCTTTCAGAAAGAAGGAAGAAAAAACAAAAGAGAGAAAAAGAGAGCAAAGGAAAGACAGACAGACAGGCAGACAAATAGAAACATGCACAAACACAAAATTTAGTAGTTGGCTAAAACAAAGCAAACTCAACAGCATTTGGTGGCCTTTTTGATCCACTTCATTTTGTTTTGATATCTTTTTGTCCTGCAAAAAGATATTCTATGATAGATATGGCTTGTCGGTTAAGTGTTTGCTACTTTTGCACATGAGCGATTTCCCTTCCTATAACGTATGCCACAAAGCACACCACCACCTCTAACTCCAGCCACAAGAAGTTACAGGTTCGATTATCCTCTTCTAGCCTGCAGTGGTTCTTAACCTTCCAAATACTACAACACTTTGACACTCCTCATATTATGATGACCTCCAACTATAAAATCATTTTATTGCTACTTTATAACTATAAGTTTACTACTGTTACGAGTCATAATGTAAAAATATTTGGTTTGCCAAAGGGTATCCTAACACACAGGTTGAAAACCACAATCCTTGATATACAATCACTGTCAGGAGGTACATTGCCATGTGTCATGGTAGAGAGAATAGAAAATGGAAGACAATATATTTCCAAAAGAATCAACTTTACCATCAATAAGAAATGTCTGCTCAGTCAGAAAAATAACTTTCAGGGTAAAACTGAGCCATGTTTCCATTCAATAGAACATATAATTGTCAGTACTGCTGATTTCCTGGTTTTAAGCCCTTATTTATTTATTTATTTATTTATTTATTTATCTATTTAGCAAAACAAACAAGCAGACATTACTCTCTCTTTCAGCACCTGTGGCAGTTGGATGGATTAATATCTCCCACAGTCTTTGATGTTTTAATCAATTTTTCCAATTGATGACACTCTTTGGGAGGTTTGAGAAACACAGTCTTCCTAGAGGAAGTATGTCACTGGAGGTGGATTTTGAGAGGTTAGAGACTCAAACCATGTCACTGTGTAACATTTTTGATCCAAGATGTGAGCTCACAGCTGACTATCCCACCTACTATGACTGATCCTATTATTCCTCAGAAACTGTAAGACCAAATAAACACTCCCTTCTATAAATTGCCTTGCCCAATGTGTTTGTTCACAGTAACACAAAAGTAACTGGTACAGCACTTTAATTTATTTCACCCAAAACAAAACAAAAACAGTAAATAAGAAATGTAAAGACGCCTTCCAGTTTCCATCCACGTCTGGAGTTGATCCTGTGCCACAGTGCCCAGAGCTGACCCTGTGCCACAGCACTCCATACCCGAATATCTCCAGGAGTGAGCAAGTATCCTAGGAGATCTGACAACTCTGTGAGCACAGGTGTAGACTACATCTTCTGCTCCATGGGACCCACCTGGAGCCCTCAGGACAGAGGAACCAAGGAGCATCCTGGAACAGGATCCTTCCACTTTTCATCTATGCCCCGAGCTGATCCTGTGCCACAGCACTCCATATCCAAATACTGTAAGGAGAGAGCTGGTCTCCCAGGAGTGCTGATAGACCTCTAAGCACACATAACACCACCACTTCTGTTCAAATTCCTGGCCCAAGAGGGACTCACTGAGAGCCATCAGGACACAGGAACCTAGGAACAGCAGGGGACAGTAGCCTTCTGATTTCTGTATACACCCCAGAGCTCACCCTTTGCCACAGATCTCCATATCCACATATGTCCAGGAGAGAACTGGTCTGCCTGGAGTACTGACACACAGGCTTGCAGGAGGGACAAACCACAGTCAGAGACAATGAGACCAGCTAACAAGAGATATAACCAGAGGGCAAGAGATAAGGACAAACACATAATCGACAGAAACCAAGCCTACTAGGCATTTTCATAATCCAGTTCTCCTACCACAAAGAACCCTGGATAACCCAACACACCAGAAAAGCAAGATTCTCATTTAAAAACACACCTCATGATGATGATAGAGGACTTTAAGAAGGACATAAATAACTCCTTTAAAGAAATACAGGAGAACACAGGAAAATAGGTAGAAGCCCTTAGAGGAAACATTATTAATTTAAATAAATACAAGAGAACGAAATCAAACAGGATAAGAAAGTGAACAAAACCATCCAGGATCTAAAATTAGAAAAAGAAACAATACAAAAATCACAAAGGGAGACAACTTTGGATATAGAAAACCTAGGAAAGAGATCAGGAGTCATAGATCCAAGCATCACCAACAGACTACAAGAGAGAATCTCAGGTGCAGAAGACATCATAGAAAACATTGAGGCAACAGTCAGAGAAAATGCAAAATGCAAAAAGATCCTAACACAAAACATCCAGGAAATCAAGCACAATGAGAAGACCAAACCTAAGGATAATAGATATAGAAGAGAGTGAAGGTTCCCAAGTTAAAAGGCCAGTAAATATCTTCAACAAAATTATAGAAGAAAACTTCCCTAAACTCAAGAAAGAGATGCTCATGAATACACAAGAAGCCTACAGAACTCCCAATCATTTGGACCAGAAAAGAAATTCCTCCCATCACATAAAAATCAAAACAGCAAATGCACAAAACAAAGAAAGAGTACTAAAAGCAGTAATGCAAAAATGTCAAGAAACATAAAAAGACAGACCGATCAGAATTACACCAGACTTTTCACCAGATATTAAGAAAACTAGAAGATCCTAAGCAGATATTATACAGACCCTAAGAAAATACAAATGCCAGCCCAGGCTACTATACCCAGCAAAACTGCCAATTATCATAGCTGGAGAAACCAAGATATTCCATGACAAAATCAAATTTACACAATATCTTTCCACACATTCAGCACTACAAAGGATAATAGATGGAAAATGTCAACACAGGAGGGAAACTACACCCTAGAAAAAGCAAGAACGTAATCTTTCAACAAACCCTCCAAAATAGCCAGACAATCATAAAAATAACATAAAAAATAACAAGAAGCAACAATCACTATTCCTTAATATCTCTTAATGGCAATGGACTTAATTCTCCATTAAAAAGATATAAAGTAACAGACTGGATATGTAAACAGGACCTGGCATTTTACTGCAAACAGGAAATGCACCTCGGTGTCAAAGACAGACATTACCCCAGAATAAAGGGCTAGAAAACAATTTTCCAAGCAAATGGTCTGAAGAAACAAACAGGAGTATCCATTCTAATGTTGAATAAGATTAACTTTCAACCAAAAGTTATAAACAAGGATAAGGAAGGACACTTCATACTTATCAAAGGAAAAAATCTACCAAAAATAACCCTCAATTCTGAACATCTATTTCCAAATGCAAGGGCAACCACACCCATAAAAGAAACTTTACTAAAGCTCAAAGCACATATTGCACCTCACACAATAATAGTGGGAGACTTCAACACCCCACTCTCATCAATGGACAGATCATGGAAATAGAAACTAAACAGAAACATTTTGAAACTAACAGAAGTTGTGAACCAAATGGATTAAACAAATATCTATAGAACATTTCATCCTAAATCAAAAGAATATACCTTCTTCTTAGTACCTCATGGTACCTTCTACAAAACTGATGATGTACTCGGTTACAAAAAAGGGCTTCAACAGATACAAGAAGATTGAAATAATGCCAGGCATTCTATCAGGTCACCACAGACTGAGGCTTGTCTTCAATAGCAACAAAAATAACAGAAAGCGCACATATACATGGAAGCTGAACAATGTTCTACTCAATGATAACTTGGTCATGGAAGAAATAAAGCAAAAAATTAACGACTTTTTAGTGTTTAATGAAAATGAAGGCACAACATACCCAAGACTATGGGACACAATGAAAGCAGTGCAAAGAGGAAAAGTCATAGCTCTGAGTACCTCCAGAAAGAAAGTGGAGAGAGCATACACTAACAGCTTAACAGCACACCTGAAAGTTCTAGAACAAAAAGAAGCAAATACACCCAAGAGGAGTAGACTGCAGGAAATAATCAAAGTCAGGTCTAAAATCAACCAAATAGAAATGAAAAGACCTATACAAAGAATCAACAAAACCAGGAGCTGGTACTTTGAGAAGACGAACAAGATAGATAGATAGGCCCTTATCCAGATTAACCAGAGGGTACAGAGACAGTATTCAAATTTAAAAATTCAAAAATGAAAAGGGAGACATAACATTAGGAACCTAGAAATCAAGAAATCGTCAGATCCTACTACAAAAGTCTATACTCAACAAAACTGGAAAATCTGGATGAAATGGACAATTTTCTAGACAGATACCAGGTACCTGTATCAAACTTAATCGGGGTCTTATAAACCATGTAAACAGTCCCATAGCCTCTAAAGAAATAGAAGCAGTCATTAAAAGTCTCCCAACAATAAACATAAAACAGAAACAAAAACCCAGGACCAGATGGGCTTAAGGCAGAATTCTATCAGACTTTCAAAGAAGACCTAATACAAATACTTTTCAAACTATTCCACAAAATCAAAACAGAGGGGAAACTACCCAATTCATTCTAGGAAGCCACAGTTATCCTGCCTATTCTCCCTTGGAGATGGATTGGTTTCTGTCTAATTAGGAACTTGTCACAATTTCCTTTCATAGAGGACTTCATAAGTGATTTTCTTCTACTTTCATTATGTTTAATATTCCAAAGAAATTTTAAAAACTGGTTTAATGCATATTACTTTTAGTTTCAGAAGATATCATGTATATTTAAGAAACTGAACTATTATAAATAATTTTGATGACTTAAATAAAAAGAAATGTAAAGACAATGTTAACTGTTCTCTTGGATGGTGGAGTAACTTTCGCTTAACAAATAGAGGGACTGACAGGTTTTAAAACAAGACTAAAAGCATCCAACCTCCAACCAACCACTATAATAAATAAGATATTGTTAGATTGCTAATCCCTTCAATGCCTCTACTGTTTTATGTGTAAATCTAGGACTGTTCTCGGCTTCCTTGTGCAGCTGTTTGAGAGATCAAGACAGGAAGATCGCTATTCCAATTCTCCCTGGACATCAGAGTAAATTCCAAGAAGTTCTGGGCAATATTTCAAATTAAAAAGTATCTCAGTGGTAGACCACCATACTCCAAATTCAGTGGAACTTAGTACTGCAAAGTTAACTGACAAGACCAAAGGTCTCTCCTCCCATTGATGGCCTACTGGGCCATCCTCTGTTACATATGCAACTAGAGACACAAACTCTGGGGGTTACTGGTTAGTGCATATTGTTGTTCCTCCTATAGAGTTGTAAACCCCTTTAGCTCCTTGGGTATTTTCTCTAGCTCCTTCATTGGGGACCCTGTGTTCCATCCAACAGATGACTGTGAGCATCCACTTCTGTGAAGATTATATACCCCAGTACAGGGGAATTTCAGGTCCAGGAAGTAGGAGTGGATGGGTTGGGGAGCAGGGCTGGGGGAGGGTATATGGGACTTTTGGGATAGTATTTGAAATGTAAATGAAGAAAATATCTAATAAAAAATAGAAAAGTAAATCACAACTGAAAAAAAAAAAAGTTAACTGACAAAACCAGCCCCTAGAGTTGCACTGTTACCTTCTTCATATAATTACTGGGTCATTAGGCAGGTACACCTAAAAACAATCACTATCTGCCCCACAGAGTTCAATGAACATTAGCTATACAAATAGAATTATCTTCACTTAAATGATATTGTAGTATGTTATCCCTCAATCTAACTCTTAAGAGAATAACAGTAGTTTTGCCTGATGTATCACGTTGTACATTTTACACTATGGTTGTAGTTTTTGTTTGTTTGTTTTTGTTTTTGTTTTTTTAATAAAAGAAGAGATTGACAATTTCTTTTCTTCATTGTAAAAGGACTTGGAAAAGTATGATATTCATGAGGCAAAAACGGCCAAATTCATTAGAAATATTTTAATGACAGAATTGCTCCTGAAAGGGCTAATTGCAAAAGTCTCTTTCTATATGCATATCCTGGCAGGGGGCAAATATGGCTCTCTGGAAAGGGCCTGCATGCAAAGCCAGGCAGTCACTACCAGAATGAATGTGTGACTCTAACACAAACTGAAGCATTAAGTTCTCATAAGCAAGCTCCCTCCCATCAATGTAGCTGAGGGCATTTCCATAGCATATTTCGCATCAATATAGAGTATATCTCCAACTATGATAATTCAAATAAAATATCTGCATTGACACGAACAAAATGTTGTTGTATTTTAATTTTTAGTAGTGGTACAAAAATAACTGTGATTTGAAAGATTTGCTCATACTGTATGTATTTTATTTTTCACAGGCCGTGGGAAAATATGGTCTCCTTCCATTATTGTTTTCATTATTGTTGTTCATTATATATTTCTTTCTCTCTTTCTCTCTCTCTCTCTATATATATACATATATATAATTATATATATTATATAAAATGTATTATATATACACATATATACATATATAAAAATAAATAAATATATATATTCTACCCAATAGTTATTAATCATTAGGATGCTACTTCTTTAATTATCAAGTAATTTGATTTTCATGGTACTTTTATGGTAGATGCATCATTATTATTAAAATGTTAATGATGAAAAACTAAGAACTAAGACACTAAATACCATGATCCAGGTCCTGAGATATTGTATCAGACAGTTGTGTCCTATCCAGCATGTATTGATCCTGTATCACATCTCCATATTAAAGCCAAGGCATTCTGAAAAAGAAGTTTTCTGTTATCATTTTCCAATGTATTTCCTCTCTATTTTCATTTGGGTATTAACAATGTACTGTCAACTAGTGTGTGTGTGTGTGTGTGTGTGTGTGTGTGTGTGTGTGTGTGTGTGAAATGTGTATACTTGTGTGTGTTTGTGTAGAATTTATAGCTTAAGACAATGATGATGTATATTTGTTGATCAATGATATGTGAAATCAGCTGGATGGGTGTTCACGTAACAAAATAAATAGATTTATCAATTTAATGGGCATTTTAGGTAGCAGGCACTGGGAAGAGGAGATGTAAGGTGAGAGCACTCTGAATTGAACATCTCATCCTTAGCAGAGGTCTTAAGTCATGGATAGTGATCATGTCCTCTCTCTGCTGTGCCCAAGACCACCTCTATTCTTCTTAAATATCTAACCTCAGAGTTTTATAAACTATACAAGGCTTTGTCCCAATCTCTAAAACAGGCTGGCACAGTAGGAAAGAGAATTGCTTTTCATTTCATGAAAGATATTAATAACTTACCAGTTCTTATCAAAACCACTGGTGAAGTCCAAGGCCTTTTGTGTCAACACCTTCTGCATCCTTGTAGCAATTAATATGTAAAGGACAAGTTAAATAAAAGGTCCTGTGATGGTCTAGGGAACTGAAGATTTGGAAAGCATTCTAGAAAACTACTATATGGGTTTAATTGTGAACCTCTCTCATCATCAGTCAATTTAAAATTTTTCATCCATAAATTCCACTTACAAGGCAAAGAGGTAAAGGAAGGAATTACGCTTTTCGAGTCTGGGCGATGCATTAACATAGTGCAAGCCTGAGCAGGAATGTAAACTAGGACTTTTGTGCAATGTCTTCTAATACATTCAAATGACTTCTTCCAAATCCTCATGTTCTTTTCTGATTTAGCTGCATATTGCTGCTGAGAAAACACCAGGGAGGGCTTGCGAATTACAGACATCTGTAATCCGAATGATAGCAATTTAAAGTGAAATGTTTGACACATGTTGGCAGGGGATTATTTACCAAAAGTGATCATGGCTTTTGGATCAACGGGGGTAATGTATTAATTATACTGGACAGGAAAGGCTCCATTCATTACCCAGTTACTTTTACAATTTGCAAAACCACCTCTTTTCTTACTTTTTAATTCCATCTCAGGATTTCATTAAGAATAAACAACACTGCCGTCTAGACACACATGGAAATTGGCTAGTTTTCTGTATATTTTGTAAATTATTAAGGAGCAGATAAAACAGAAATTCAAAGCAATAATTCATGATGTCTAATTATATTCAAATGTGCAAGAATGTCTTCATTTCATAAATCTTATTTAATTTTCAAAGGCCACAGTTTGCTTCTCTCTTTAATCTATTTCTATTGCATAGAGTTATTATGAAAATAGCTAATACTTATTAAACATGTTGGACATACCATGTAAATGCATGATAGTAATTAATTGGTTTAATCCCTTAAACAACTCTATTTGAAGAATAATATTATTATCCTTACTTTCAAAGATGATGAAACTGAGACACAGATAATTATGTAACTTGCCGAGGGTCAGAATAATTATCAAATGAGAGGTTAGGTCCTCCACCATTCTTACTTCAAGCCTTCATTTTTAATTTCCAGCAAAATAAGTTAGGATTCCAAAAATATTTAATAAACTCAATTATTATTTTCTAACTATGAAATATTGAATACCAATTTTCAGATTCACAACTCTACACCTCATTTAGATCACTTCTGTATAGCTACTAGCCTCTGTTTTTATATGTATTTTTGTTAGTTTGTTGAGAAATTCATACATTCATTCTGTTCATATTCTTTCCCACACCTCCTTTACTCTTAGCTCCTCCATTCACTCAATACTTATGCTACGATTTTGTCTTCTTTGAGCTGCCACAGGTCATATATACTTACTGTCACGACCACTGTGAGTACATATTTGCAGCTTCCCTATTGTAACTACACATCTATACCACTCTATCATGTATGAAATCTTCTCTAAACTATAATAAAGAAAACAGTAGAATTTTACAAATATAAAGCTTAAATTTCAGACACATGGTGATAGCAGAACATATAAATTTGACCATCCTGACTCTTTTTTTTTTGTTTTGTTTTGTTTTTTTTGGCCATAAATGACAAGACCTTGAGAACCTAGATTGAAGCACACAACAGGATAAGTATGAACCTGATGAAAGGCTGTAGCTCTAAGAAGGTGCCCATGCATCTAATGATACTGGAAATCAGAATGGAATCTCATTGTTCACTAAAAGGAGGGCAGGCATCAAAAGACTACTGTGCTCTTGGCAGAACCATGCAGTGAACTTAGCACATTATTTCAGGATTAATTTTGCTATCCAGACTTGACTAGTTAACTACAATACATAATCATATCTCAATATTGAGTAATCAGGAATTGATGGCTTGAAATCTTCATTTGCAGAAATGGACAATGTTGAAATCAAGGCAGGAAATCCTTCTGAAAACTAGCTACTCACTTTCTTTAATCAGAACATATTTTGTTCCACAGCTGTAGTTTCCCAGCTGGCAGAATTTTCTGTGGTGTGTGTTTTGCTTTGCTTTTAACAAAGACTTCCATTTCTAGGGAATGCCTTTGATAAGACTGGGAAGTAGGCTAGAGAGCTCTCAACAGTATCTTAAGGAAGTCACATCACATTGGCTAGATGATGTAAGAATGAGCTTTTCTAAACTTCTCACAAGCCACATTAGGCATCTAATGTCCTTGACAAAACCATTCGACCAAAAGGATCACTTTCTCAAGGCCATTCCTTCTCTGATAATTCTTTTTATTTTTAAGACATTCGAAGGAATCCAAATGTTCCTAACTATGGTTTCCTTTTGTGGAGGGAGAAATTTAGGGTACTCTCCAGGATCCTCATGTTATAGTCTCATTGCTTTGGATGCGTAGATATGACCTCTCACAAAAGGCAATCACAAAGGCTGTGGGATGACAATGTTATTCTTGCTCTGTTGTGCAGAATTGCTGTACTCATCTTTTTTTTTAATATTTTCTTTATTTACGTTTCAAATGTTATCCCCTTTCCTGGTTTCCCCTCTGAAAACCACCTCCTCCTATCCCCTTCCCCCTCCACTTGATCAACCAACCCACCCACTCCTACTTCCTAGCCCCCTGCATTCCCCTACCCTGGGGCATAGAGCCTTCACAGGGGCAAAGGCCTCTCCTCCCATTGATGACCAACTAGGACACCCTCTGTTACATATGCAGTTGGAGCCATGAGTCCCACCATATGTACTCTTTGGTTGGTGGTTTAGTCCCAGGGAGATCTGGGAGTACTGGTTAGTTCATATTGTGGTTCCTCCTATGGAACTTCAAACCCCTTTAGCACCTTGGGTTCTTTCTCTAGCTCCTTCATTGGAGACCCTGTGCTCAGTCCAATGGATGGCTGTGAGCATTCACTTCTGTGTTTGTCAGGCACTGCCAGAGTCTTTCAGGAGACAGTTATATCAGGCTCCAGTCAGCAAGCACTCGTTGGCATCCACAATAGTGTCTGGGTTTGGTGATTGTTTATGGGTTGGATCACCTGGTGGGGCAGTCTCTGGATGGTTTCAGGCTTTTCTTGGAACTTAGTTTCTGTAACTCCTTCCATGGGTATTTTGTTACCACTTCTAAGAAGGATTGAAGAATCCACCCTTTGGTCTTCCTTCTTCTTGAGTTTCATGTGGTTTGTGAATTGTATCTTGGGTATTCTGGGCTTCTGGGCTAATATCCACTTATCAGTGAGTGCATATCATGTGTGTTCTTTTGTGATTGGGTTAAGATGATATCCTCCAGATCCATCCATTTGCCTAAGAATTTCATAAATTCATTGTTTTTAATAGCTGAGTAGTACTCGATTGTGTAAATATACCACACTTTCTGTATCCATTCCCCTGGTGAGGTACATCAGGGTTCTTTTCATATTCTTGCTATTATAAATAAGGCTGCTATGAACATAGTGGAGCATGTGTCCTTATTACAAGTTGGAGCATCTTCTGGGTATATGGCAAGGAGAGATATAGCTGGAGCTAGTAGAACTATGCCCAATTTTCTGAGGAACCTCCAAACTGATTTCCAGAGTGGTTGTACCAGCTTGCAATCCCACCAGCATTGGAGGAGTGTTCCTCTTTCTCCACATCCTAGCCAGCATCTGCTGTCACCTGAATTTTTGATCTTAGCCATTCTGACTGGTGTGACGTAGAATCTCAGGAGTGTGTTGATTTGCATTTCCCTGATGACTGAGGATGCTGAACATTTTCTTTTAGGTGCTTCTCAGCCATTCGGTATTCCTCAGTTCAGAATTCTTTGTTTAGCTCTATACCCCAATTTTAATAGGATTATTTGTTTATCTGAAGTCTTCTTGAGTTCTTTGTATAAATTGGATATAAGCCCTCTATCAGATGTAAGATTGGTAAAGACCTTTTCCTGATCTGTTGGTTACCCTTTTGTCTTATTGACAGTGTCCGTTGCCATACAGAAGCTTTGCAATTTTATGAGGTCCCATTTGTCCATTCTTGATCTTACAGCACACGCCATTGGTGTTATGTTCAGGATTTATTTCTCCTGTGCCCATTTGTTTGAGGTTCTTCCCCACTTTCTCCTCTACAAGTTTCAGTGTCTCTGGTTTTATGTGGATATTCTTGATCCACTTGGACTAGAGTGCTTTGTAAAAGGAGATAAGAATGAATCGATTTGCATTTTTCTACATGCTGACTGCCAGTTGAGCCAGCACCATTTCTTGAAAATGCTGTCTTTTGTTCCACTGGATGGTTTTAGCTCCTTTGTCAAAGTTCATGTGACTATAGTTGTGTAGGTTCATTTCTGGTTCTTCAACTCTACTCCATTGATCTATCTGTCTGTCACTGTACCAATACCATGAAGTTGTTGTTGTTGTTTTTTTTTTTAATCACAATTGCTCTGTAGTAGAGCTTGAGGTCAGGGATGGTGATTCCACCAGAAGTTCTTTTATGGTTGAGAATAGTTTTTGTTATCCTAGGATTTTTGTTATTCCAGATGAATTTTCAAATTGTTCTTTCTAACTCTGTGAAGAATTAAGTTGGAATTTTGTTGGGGGTTGCATTGAATCTGTAAATTGCTTTTGGCAAGATGGCCGTTTTTACTATCTTAATCCTGCTAATCCATGAGCATGGAAGATGTTTCCATCTTCTGAGATATTCTTTGATTTTTTTTCTTCAAAGACTTGAACTTATCATACAGATTTTTCACTTGCTTAGTTAGAGTCACACCAAGATACTTCATATTATTTGTGACTATTGTGAAGGGTATTAGTTCCCTAATTTGTTTCTCAGCCTGTGTATCCTTTGTGCAGAGGAAGGCCACTGGCTTGTTAATTTTATATCAAGCTATTTTGCTGAAGCTGTTTATCAGGTTTAGGAGTTCTCTGGTGGAATTTTGGGGGTCACTTCAATGTACTATCATATCATCTGCAAATGATGATATTTTGACTTCTTCCTTTCCAATTTGTATTCGTTTGATCTTCTTTTGTTGTCTCATTGTTCTGGCTATGACTTCAAGTACAATATTGAATAGGTAGGGAGAGAGTGGGCAGCCTTGTCTAGTCCCTGATTTTAGTGAGATTGCTTCCAGCTTCTCTCCATTTAGCTTGATGTTGGATACTGGTTTGCTGTATATTGGTTTTACTATGTTTAGGCATGAACTTTGAATTTTTGATCTTTCCAAGACTTTTTTCATGAATGGATGTTGGATTTTGTCAAGTGCTTTCTCAGCATCTAAAGAGATGATCACATTTTTTTTCCTTTGAGATTGTTTATATAGTGCATTACATGGATGGATTTTCATATATTGAAACATCCCTACATCCCTGGGATGAAGTCTACTTGATCATGATGTATGATCATTTTAATGTGTTCTTGGTTCAATTTGCAAGAATTTTATTGAGTTATTTTTGTTTTGTTTTGTTTTTGTGGTTTTTTTTTTTTGTTTTTTTCTTTTTTTTGTTTTTTGTTTTGTTTGTTTGTTTGTTTGTTTGTTTTGTTTTTTGTTTTTTTTGTTTTTTTTGGTTGGTCTGGCTCAGGGTCTATCTATCTTGTTGGTTTTCTCAAAGAATCAGGTCCTGGTTTTGTTGATTTTTTCTGTATAGATATTTTTGTTTCTACTTGGTTGATTTCAGTCCTGACTTTGATTATTTCCTGTCATCTATTCCTCTTGTGTGTATTTGCTTGTTTTTGTTCTAGAGGTCTCAGGTGTTTTAAGCTGCTAGTGTATGTTCTCTCTAGTTTCATTTTTGGAGGCACTCAGAGCTATGACTTTTTCTCTTAGTGCTGCTTTCATTGTGTCCCATAAGTTTGGGTATATTGTGGCTTCATTTTCATTAAACTTTAAAAAGTCTTTAATTTCTTTCTTTATTTCTTCCTTGACTAAGTTATCATTAGGTAGAGTGTTGTACAGCTTCCACGTGTATGTGGGCTTTCTATTACTTATGTTGTTATTGAAGATCAGCTTTAGTCTGTGGTGATCTGATAGAATGTGTGGGATTATTTCAGTGTTCTTGTATATGTTGAGGCCTGTTTGTGACCAATTATGGGGTCAGTTTTGTAAAAGATACCATGAGGTACTGAAAAGAATGTATATCCTTTTGTTTTAGGATAAAATGTTCTATAGATAGTTCAATCCATTTGGTTTGTAATTTCTGTTAGTTTCACTATGTCTCTGTTTAATTTCTGTTTCCATGATTTGTCCATTGATGAAAATGGGTTGTTGAAGTATCCCACTATTATTGTGTGCATTGCTATGTGTGCTTTGAGATTGAGTAAAGTTTATTTTCTGAATAAGGATGTCGTTGCATTTGGAGCATAGATGTTCAGAATTGAGAGTTCATCTTGGTAGATTTTACCTTTGATGAGTAAGAAGTGTCCCTCATTATGTTTTTTGATAACTTTAGATTGGAAGTTGATTGTATTTGTTATTAGAATGGCTACTCCAGCTTGTTTCTTGGGACCATTTCCTTGGAATATTGTTTTTTATGCTTTTACTGTGAGGTAGTGTCTCTCTTTCTCTCTGAGGTGGGTTTTCTGTATTCAGCAAAATGTCGGGTCCTGCTTATGTAACCAGTCTGTTAGTCTATGTCTTTTTATTGGGGAATTGAGTCCATTGATATTAAGAAATGTTAAGGAAAAGTAATTGTTGCTTCCTGTAATTTTTGTTTTAGAGTTGGAATTCTGTTCATGTGGCTATCTTCTTTTAGGTTTGTTGAATGATTACTTTCTTGCTTTTTCTAGGGTGTAATTTCCCTCCTTGTGTTGGAGTTTTCCCTTTATTATCCTTTGAAGGGCTGGATTTGTGGAAACATATTGTGTAAATTTGATTTTGTCATAGAATACTTTGGTTTCTCCATCTATGGTAACAGAGCTTTGCTGGGTCTAGTATCCTGGGCTGGCATTTGTGGTCTCTTATTGTCTGTATGATATCTGCCCGTATCTTCTGGTTTTCATAGTTTCAGGTGAGAAATCTGTTATGATTCTGGTAGGTCTGCCTTTATAAATTACTTGACTTTTCTCTTACTGTTTTTAATAGTCTTTCTTTGTTTTGTGAATTTGGTATTTTGATTATTATGTGATAGGAGGAATTCCTTTTCTGGTCCAAACAATTGGAAGTTCTGTAGGCTTCTTGTGTGTTCATGGGCATCTCTTTCTTTAGGTTAAGGAAGTTTTCTTCTATAATTTTGTTGAAGATATTTACTGGCCCTTTACTTTGGAAATATTCGCTCTCTTCTATACCTATTATCTTTATGTTTTGTCTTCTCATTGTGTCCTGGATTTCCTGGATGTTTTGGGTTAGGGTCTTTTTGCATTTTTGCATTTTCCTTGATTGTTGTGTCCATGTTTTCTATGCTATCTTCTGCACTTGAGATTCTCTCTTCTGTCTATTGTATTCTGTTGATGATTTTTGCATCTATGGCTCCTGACTTCTTTCCTAGGTTTTCTATCTCCAGAGTTGTCTCCCTTTGGGTTTTCTTTATTGTTTCTACTTCCATTTTCAGATCCTGGATAGTTTTGTTTAAATCCTTCACCTGTTTGGTTGTGTTTTCCTGTAATTCTTTAAGGGATTTTTGTGTTTCCTCTTTAAGGGCTTCTACTTGTTCACCTGTCTTCTGTATTTCTTTAAAGGAGTTATCTATGTCCTTCTTCAAGTCCTCCATCATCTTCATGAGAAGTGACCTTAGATCCATGTCTTGCTTTTCTGGTGTGATGGTGTATCCAAGAATTGGCATGGTCAGAGAATTTTGTTCTGATGATGCCAATCAACCTTGGTTTCTGTTGTTTCTATTTTTAAGCTTGCCACCTCCCATCTGATTATCTCAAGTGCTCCTTGCTGCATCTGATTGGAGCATGTCCTTCCGGTAATTGCAGTTGAGTCAAAACTCCTCAGAATCCAGCTTTCTCTGTTATCCTGTGAATCTAGGATTCCGTGATCCTGAGATTCTGGGTGTATCAGAGTTCCTGGGATTCAAGCTGCCTCTGATCACTGAAATCCTGTTGTGACCAAGTTCCTAGGATCTTGGAATCCTGGAATCCTAATATCCTGGGTATGCTAGAGCACCTGGGAGTAGTAGCTCCCCTGGGTACTGTGGGACTGTCCGCTGAGTTTGACTGGCTCTGACCAGAAGGAACTGGAGCCACTGGTCAGGCAGGGCTCCTGTTTCCCTGGATCATACTGGTGCCAGTTACTTCCAGTTGTGTTGGAACAGATGTATTGTTCTATTCACTGGTGTTCCTAAGATCCTGGGCAAGCTAGAGCTCCTGGGAGTGAAGACCCAGGTGAAGTAGACAGGTGCCAATCTGCTGTAGCCATCTTGATAGGAGATTCTTTTCCTCATTGGCTTTGGAGAACTAAGCAGTCCTTATTTGAGATGCCCAGTGAAGGAAACTGCACTGTGACTTTTACCCAACTATCTGAAAAAATAAATGGACTTTGATTCAATAGGTTGCAAGTGTCTAAATTACATCCTTCATTGATGAGCATCGTGTTAAGTCCATGGACTCGACCAAAACTTTCATTGCACCCTTGAAGGACTCTGAAAGGAGAGGAGTCAAACTTGGCATGTATTCTTCATCTACAGCAAATGTAATGTAAGAAATGTGTGCTCTTTGTTACACTAAATTGGTGGTAATAGTTTAATGCAGCATTTGATTACTAAAAAATTTACAAATTATATTTTCTTAAGACGCTTAATATGGGATTTATGATGTGTTTCAGTTGGTGGAGTGTTTGCTTAGCTTTCATACAGTGCTGAGACTAACATCCAACACAATATAAATAAGATATAATGTCTTACACCTATAATTCCAAGACTCCCATGGTAAAAGAAGGATCAGAAATTCAAGGTCTTTCTCAGCTTTATAGTGCTATATGAGTGCCTGAATCAGAAGAGAATAAAACTTAAAATATATAATTTATAAATATAAATTAACTTACATTATCATTATTAATTATGCTATAGTAATGATTGATTTGTATTGCTAAGTCTACTCTCAAATGTCTGATCCCCCTACTTTCACCTCAAAAGTGCTAGGAATATAAATGTACACCACTACAGCTGGTAAAATAAAATATAATGTCAAGCATATGAATCATTCAGCACAGGAATTATCTATTGTATGTTGAAATGAATAATTCTAATATAACCTCAAAGAATAAATATCATAGACTAAATAATTAAATCAAGAAAAATTAAATGATGAAGAATTAAGGTATAGCAAAACATGATAATTGAAAAGGTAATGACATGCATAAATTTGAAAATAAGTCAGAGTAAAAGATGTATCTTTAAAGCATCATTTGGAGCTTGCCAGTGACTTAGACATTTAAGTATTTGGGTAATAAAAGAGAAAAGGAAAGTAATATTCAGAAAAATATTCCTGATTTTAAAGTCATATGAGGAAAACAGGAAAATATTAAGCATACATGACTAAGCCTATAGTTCAAGTATTTTGAGAAGATAGAATCCCAAAGAAAAATCAAACAAGAAGTTGCACTAATAACAAAAACAGAAGTTAATAAGCTAATGAAATGGAATGTCATAAAAGGAACAAAAGACATTCAGCTTTCATGGAGAAGACAAAACGTCTCCTAACAGGATCTGAATCTTTTAGTTCATTGCCCACATTTTGTCCAATCCCAGTATACTGTCACTGTAGACCTTACACATAAACACTGTGACCCTTCCACTGATCTACTTGTCATTTGTTTTTATCCATGTGAGGTACACTCAGAAACTACTTAGATGTGTGCCATGTGTTAATGAATTCTCAACCCCGGGGATTTCAGTTGTTAATGGCTTTTTTTTCACTATCAGTCCTGAAAATTAGCATTCAGGAATAATTTTTGAAAACCAATTAATTATAAATTAGAGAATGATTAAAAAACCCTAAACAAAACATTTTTCTACAGATGTTTGCACAAAACACACTGGTAGCATCCAGTGTTCTCATATGCATATTCTCCTTTTCAAAGAGCTTCCTTTAAGTCATTTTATCCTGTGGAGACCAGTTTTTGCCTCAATGTGAAAGCAGCATCATGCCTTGTCTACAATATTTGTATATAAATGTCTTCATTTATCAGAAAGAACATATTTAACCCATTTTTACTATCCCTGTTTTCCCCATGATGCAGAAACATTCATCACCCAAGTTAAGGTTTATATTGCACTGTAGTAAAGTGATTCATCACATTCTTACATCAGTTACTTCTTTATTATAAAATTTTCTTTCATAGTTAAACAGATGAGCAAACTAAGCTAATATCTAATAAATTTTCTTTATTATTTGATCTGGAGAACAGGGAAACAATATATTAAGATGTAGTTTGGGAATCAAGATAAAGGATGTAAAAAATAGTATTAAATAAATTAGAATCTGGAAATTTCTTACAAAAATTTGTATTTCTTACAAAAACATATATTTGCAATTCAGACACCCAAAATCTCCTTTCGAAATGATGTTTTTTCCCTACATTTAATCTGCAGAAAAAAAAAAAAGGAAAAAAAGAAAAGAAAAAAAGGAGTGACTTAGGGCAGCCCAGAACTATATGCTTTGTTGTAAAAATTGATTAAAAAGGGGGGGAGGGTAAGGCTGGGATGTAGGTCAGTGGTTCAAACATTTGTTGCAGAAGCTTTAGAGTGGGAGTTTGACTCCACAGAACCACCTTGTAATTGTTGGATGGGCCTGGCATCCCTCCAGTAATTCCAGCCTGGGAAGCAGAACACAGAATAAACCAATTAGCAAGACTAACCATGAGGGCGAACTCCAGGTTTGATTGAGAGATGCTGCCCCAGTGAATAAAGTAGCAGAGGTATAGAGAATGATTTCTGACATCAACCTCAGGTTTTCATATATGTGCACACATGTGCACAGGCATCTATGCACATATGTGAACACAAGGGTGAAAACATATACTCCACATATATACACATAAACATGGAAGAAAATACAAAATGGAAGAAAGTACAAAATTCAGGTGACAATGGCCACTCTCTTTCAGAGAGTTGAATAATGTGTCAGGGAACGTTTATTAAGCTGTCTTCTGTCTGTCTGACCTTTTCCTGGATTCCTTTCTGAGATTTCAAAAAAGGTTATATATCTATCTCTATCTATCTATCTCTATCTTTATCTATCTGTCTGTCTGTCTATCTATCTATCTATCTATCTATCTATCTATCTATCTATCTATCTAATCTATCTAATCTATCTATCTATCTATACACACACACACACACACACACACACACACACACACACACACACACATACAAATTGCCATTTAAGCTGAGATGATGGCTCAGGGGTTAAAGTGTTTGCTTCAGTATTACGAGGTCACGGATTAGAATCTCTAGAACTTTTCTAAGTGTCATGTGCTTGAAGTATGTTTCCAGCTTCAGTATGAGGCAGGGGATGCTTATGGAAAGCTAGAGAGCAAAATTAGTCCTATAGTTAAGTTTGACTGAGAGACCCTGCCTCAAAGAATAAGGTAGAGAAAAATCAAGAAGATTCCAGACATAAGTCTCTGCCTGCCACACAACCACTAATACCATTTACACATATACACACACACATACTAACTCACATATAAATGCATGTACACACATGCACACACTACACACATACACAAATATACATGAAAAGAATGCAAATTATGCTTGGGTATCTAATTGAAATGGAATTGGTCATGTTGACTAAATGGAATTGAATTGAAGACCCAGAAATGAACCCACACACCTATGGCCACTTGATCTTCGACAAGGGAGCTAAAACCATCCAGTGGAAGAAAGACAGCATTTTCAACAAATGGTGCTGGCACAACTGGTTGTTATCATGTAGAAGAATGCGAATTGATCCATTCCTATCTCCTTGTACTAAGGATAAATCTAAGTGGATCAAGGAACTTCACATAAAACCAGAGACACTGAAACTTATAGAGGAGAAAGTGGGGAAAAGCCTCAAGGATATGGGCATAGGGGAAAAATTCCTGAATAGAACAGAAATGGCTTGCTTTGTAAGATTGAGAATTGACAAATGGGACCTCATGAAACTGCAAAGCTTCTGCAAGGTAAAAGATACTGTCAATAAGACAAAAAGACCACCAACAGATTGGGAAAGGAACTTTACCTATCCTAAATCAGATAGGGGACTAATATCCAATATATATAAAGAACTGAAGAGGGTGGACTCCAGAAAATCAAATAACTCCATTAAAAAATGGGGCTCAGAATTGAACAAAGAATTCTCACCTGAGGAATACTGAATGGCAGAGAAGCACCTGAAAAAATGTTCAACATCCTTAATCATCAGGGAAAGGCAAATCAAAACAACCCTGAGATTCCACCTCACACCATTCAGAATGGCTAAGATCAAAAATTCAGGTGACAGCAGATGCTGGAGAGGATGTGGAGAAAGAGGAACACTCCTCCATTGTTGGTGGGATTGCAGGCTTGCACAACCACTCTGGAAATCAGTCTGGCGGTTCCTCAGAAAACTGGACATAGTACTACCGGAGGATCCAGCAATAACTCTCCTGGGCATATATCCAGAAGATGCCCCAACTGGTAAGAAGGACACATGCTCCACTATGTTCATAGCAGCCTTATTTATAATAGCAAGAAGCCAGAAAGAACCCAGATGCCCCTCAACAGAGGAATGGATACAGAAAATGTGGTACATCTACACAATGGAGTACTACTCAGCTATTAAAAAGAATGAATTTATGAAATTCCTAGCCAAATGAATGGACCTGGAGGGCATCATCCTGAGTGAGGTAACACATTCACAAAGGAACTCACACAATATGTACTCACTGATAAGTGGATATTAGCCCAAAACCTAGGATACCCAAGATATAAGATACAATTTGCTAAACACATGAAACTCAAGAAAAATAAAGACTGAAGTGTGGACACTATGCCCCTCCTTAGAATTGGGAACAAAACATCCATGGAAGGAGTTACAGAGACAAAGTTTGGAGCTGAGATGAAAGGATGGACCATGTAGAGACTGCCATATCCAGGGATCCACCCCATAATCAGCATCCAAACGCTGACACCATTGCATACACTAGCAAGGTTTTATTGAAAGGACCCAGATGTAGCTGTCTCTTGTGAGACTATGCCTATGCCGGGGCCTAGCAAACACTGAAGTGGATGCTCACAGTCAGCTAATGGATGGATCACAGGGCTCCCAATGGAGGAGCTAGAGAAAGTAACCAAGGAGCTAAAGGGATCTGCAACCCTATAGGTGGAACAACATTATGAACTAACCTGTACCCCGGAACTCTTGACTCTAGCTGCATATGTATCAAAAGATGGCCTAGTCGGCCATCACTGGAAAGAGAGGCCCATTGGACACGCAAACTTTATATGCCCCAGTACAGGGGAATGCCAGGGCCAAAAAGGGGGAGTGGGTGGGTAGGGGAGTGGGGATTGGTGGGTATGGGGGACTTTTGGTATAGCATTGGAAATGTAAATGAGCTAAATACCTAATAAAAATGGAAAAAAAAAGGATGGACCATCTAGAGATTGCCATATCTAGGGATCCACCCCATAATCAGCTTCCAAACGCTGACACCATTGCATACAGTAGCAAGATTTTGCTGAAAGGACCCAGATATAGCTGTTTCCTGAGAGACTATGCCAGTGCCTAGCAAACACAGAAGTGAATGCTCACAGTCAGCTATTGGATGGATCACAGGGCTCCCAATGGAGGAGCTAGAGAAAGTACCCAAGGAGCTAAAGGGACCTGCATCCCTATAGATGGAACAACATAATGAACTAACCAGTACCCCTGAGCTCTTGACTCTAGCTACATATGTATCAAAAGATGGCCTTGTCGGCCATCACTGGAAAAAGAGGCCCATTGGACACACAAACTTTATATGCTCCAGTACAGGGGAACTCCAGGGCCAAAAAAAAAAAAAAAAAAAAAAAAAAATGGGAATGGGTGGGTAGGGAATTGGGGGGGAGGGTATGGGGGACTTTTGGGATAGCATTGGAAATGTAATTGAGGAAAATACGTAATAAATTAAAAAAAAAAAAAAAAAAGAAAGGCTGGATGTGTCTACCTGAACTACAAGAGTGAATTCATGGGAAATATTTTGATAAATTTGAAATGAATCAGGTAGGGGTAGACTTACAGCTTAGTAGGATATTGTGTCTGGAATATTCCACATTCAATCCCCAGAAAACCTATTAGGTAATGCCTGTTTCCACTTAAGTGTAAGATATGGTAGTATTCAAATAGATGCCTATGTCATACCTGTGTCTACTCTCTATTGTTGAATGGTCATCCTCCCCATAAAATAGACATTGAAAATAATTACCATTGTATTTGCAATTCTAACTATTTTTACCAAGATGGCTCATATATGGTCATTTATTTAGTCATCTGATTAAATGACTTCGTAGGATTTTATATTTCTGGTGATTGGCTAACTACCAGAGAAAAGCATCTTGCATTTCCTCTGAGACCTTTTCATATTTCAGATAAGATTTGGTTTCCCAACAGAGTGACCTGTAGTTCCCTAAATGTGGCCTAAGAGAAAAAGCTCTGATGTTTAAATCTTCAACTCTCTATTTGCATCATATTTATACTAATGTTCTAGTGGACAGAGGCCCTTGGTCTTGTGAAGATCATATGCCCCAGTACAGAGAAATGCCAGGGCCAGAAAGCAGGAGTGGGTGGGTTGGGGAACAGGACAGGGGGAGGGTTTAGGGGACTTTCAGGAGAGCATTTGAAATGTAAATAAAGAAAATATCTAATTTAAAAATGCCTTAAAAATTAAATGATGACTCCTAGGTTGTAAACATAAAGACAGAAACTCATTTTTCAATGGTTAGAGTGACAATGCAAAAGTTCATGTCATTTTTAAAAGCCTCCGAGCCTAGAATTAAGTCAGAAATTAAGGAACTAAGATCAAACCGGTATTATTTTAAGATGACTTCATTGTATGGACAAGTTCGGAAGCAACGGTTTTATTCCGATTCTTTCTCAAACTACCATGTGCTGAAGGATCATCTGAAAGCCTCTTTAGTATGTTGTGTGACTGCTCTCTTCATTGTCTCTGGCGTAGGGCCTAAAACTGTGCTTTATTAAAAAAAATGTCCAGGCAATACTAATAGTGAGAGTTTTCCATCTTCATTTTCAGTGGCACCACTTGAAGCATAGTAAAAATCTATATATGTATTTATAAACACTCAATATGTATTATATACATGTGTATGTATATGTGTGTTTCTATATATATTAGGCATTCTGTGTACATATGTATATATTGTGTATACATATATTATGATATATGTATACTTGTGTGTATAGCTACATATGCATACCCATGTGCATACACATGTGAGTAAAATAGTAAAACGGTTTCTCTGCTTTTGGTTGGGTTTGTGTTCTCATTTTATAGATTTTGCTAACTACACAGCAGTTTGAGCATAATGGGCTAGCTACTTCAGACCATATTATACCCTTTAAATTTGATGAAGATACTGCTTTTCTAACGACTTCCCCCTTTATCTTATTTTATTATACTCTGGAACGAAGCTTATCTTATTCTTAGCCTCTGTTCATACTCTGGGAACTGGTGTCTGCCCTTGCTCCCCACATTCGTTCAAACAACTGATTCCTTCCACTGATAATGGAGATTCTTGCTGTTTTTCGTTGCTACATTACATAAATACATACACACATTTTATTTATTCATTTAGTTACTGTATGTGTGGTGTGCGCTCCTGCCACTGATGCCTATGGCAGTCAGAGGACATCTTTTAAGTCAGTTCCCTCCTTTTCTCAGTTGAGTCACAAGGCTTGAACTTAGGCCATCGGATTTGAAGACAGGCTGGGTCATAGGACTTGAACTCAGGTCAACAGACTTGGAGAGAAACACAAATATCTACTCAGCCATCTGGTCAGTTCATTCTTCTAGATTCTATACACAAAAGCTAAGGGTTTCACATAGCATTTTATTTCCAGGCTTGATCCAAAGAGCTCTCTCATTCTCTCTCTCTCTCTCTCTCTCTCTCTCTCTCTCTCTCTCTCTCTCTCTCTCTGTGTGTGTGTGTGTGTGTGTGTGTGTGTGTGCATGTGTGTGTGTGTGTGTGTGTGTGTGTGTGTGCTGCAAGAGCGCTCATTATACTTCTAAGTAATCACTTACCCTTGCTCTCATCTCTCTTTTGCATTTGACTGAGAGTGATAAATTCTTCAGCATATACAGCTCTGGTCCTTCTTGCTCCTTCATTTTCTGCAGAGTGGTGGTTACCAAAGGGGAGTCCCTTAGCAAGCATAACCATCATGATTATTTTCACCCTGTAAGTTTTCTGTTGTTGTGAGGAATTTGGCCAAGCATAGAAGACACATTGGTACTGAGAATCAGTAATCTATTCCAATCGGTCATTCAGGTGGCTGACACCTACTGGAGTCAGAGAATCCTGGATATAGAAAATGGATGATGATAAGCATAGCCAGACCAGAACTCAGACTAGCTGAGCAGAGAGTTTCTTTCTTCCTCCACTTGCTTCTAGTTTTGCGGACATTTTCTGGTGTGTACATGCTTGCAGAACTCACTGCCCTTGTCAGGTAACCACTGGCCCACTTTCACACTGGTCACCAGTAACCTTTCTTCCCCATTCCTTAAGTGTGACAATGGCTTTCTGTTGCTGACAACCTCTAGATCTCACCATTAGTTGTCTCCTTTAACCCTATTTATATATGTGCAAATGCCCCTTTCCTGAAAGTTCCCTAAACCATCAATTGGATAATGTTTTCTTTCTGTCAGCATCCTCAGAAAATGCTCCCTGCAGGTTTCTCTTGACCAGCCTTCCTCTTCCTGAGTCTTCCAACCCAGAATAAAGCTCAAGTCATATATACATGGAGACAAATAGATGCTGTTGACTGAAAGCCTTGGTATTTTACAAAGCCAAAACCTGACAGAAGACAGATATTACATATGTGATGAAGGAAGAGACTTTTCTAGAGTTTTGGACAAATCTCTCTCATAGCTTCTCATCTGGCACATAAGCACAGTTATACATGTGTGTTTATATAGTTGTATAGTTAATGTGTATGGATAGGCATGTGTGAAAGGGGAGGAAATTGATGAAAAAGAAAGAGGCATCATAATAAAAAGAATACAGCCTTGTAAATCTCCTGGCAGCTGCTTCAGATGTCAGAATGCGCTCATCAGAAGCACAAGAGAACATGGCTAAAGAGCTCTTCTTTATGGGGAAGAAAACAGATATAGCAAAATTGCTAACTAAATTGTAAACACGAGTAGTAAGACAAATGGCTTGTTTTTGCAATAAGAAATCTTGCCTGACCAACAAGGCTGCATTTAGCTTTGTTGTTTGTTTCAAATTCAGTCATTTCTGTATGAAAAGGGTTGAGCATAGGTAAAGAGTCACTTGATAGGTCACTGCCACAAAGTCAAGTCAGCAAAAACTTTATCTCTGCAATATTTGATCTCCATACCACAAAATAGCCTCACACACATCCACTTAGTTGTGAGATCCAGTCCTGGCTAGGGTCTAAGAGGGGCAGAGCCGCATGTGCACAAAAATGGTTTCTGTAAGGTTTCTCGACTCAAAGACTTTCCCCTACAAACTCCTCTACTGTAGTGATGAAAAGCCTTTCTCTGAAGAATATTGATCCAGGTTGTTCCTAAGAAAACTAATCAGTTATGAGTCTCATGCCCTAGGTAAGGAATCATAGATCCTAGCATCCAAGCAAACAGAAAGACAGAAAAAAAATCACTGTCACACCATATGAAGAAGTTATTATTTTCATCCTTATTTATCCTTCTCCTGGGAAGTCTGTGCATCGGGAGGTTTTATTTTCATTGATATGATATTTTATTTTTACTCTACAAATGTCTCTCATGACAATGTTTAATTTTTTAACTAAAACATAAATTTGCTAATATACAACATAAAATCTATCAAACTAACCATGATAAGTGTACAGTTCAGTGATGGTAGATATATTCATAATATATTGATGTTGCATAAGCAGTCTCCAGGAGTGCTTCATTTCTACTTCAAAATTCCGTACATTTTAACAAATTTATCATTTTCTCATATCCATACATGTAGTTATGTGTGTATGTTATATGTACTTGTACCTGTGCTGGCAAAAATAGATGCACATATGTGTGCATGCACAAGCAGAATAGAGATTAATTTTAAATGTCTTCCTTAATTACTCTCCACCTTAGGTTTTGAAACCTGCTTCGTTCCTTCATGTTCAGCATCCAATTGCAGAGGCTGGCTTGCAGTGAGTTGCAGGAATCTTCCTGTCTCTGCCCCTCACATGCCTTTATGCTGGGGTTAGAGGCTTGTACTGCTGTGTATTTAAGTCCTAATTTTTGTGCAATTGGCAATTTGTTAACAGAACTATCTCACTACCCCCTTATAAGCATATTTAAAAACACAGCAGGTATCTGTTTTTAAAGTTTTATTTTTGTAATCTTTTTTTAAATTGAAAACAGATTCTTCTCTCTTATAATACATGCCAACCAGTTCTGCCTCCCCCAAATTCTCCCAGCTCCTCATCACCTTCTCTCTCCCCTAGACCACCCCACCTCAGTTCACCTTTATAAAATAGCAGTCCCCCAAAAAATAACCACCAGGCATGACAAAAACAGATAAAATAAGATAAGGCAAAAGCCCTCACATCGAGTCTAGACAAGGCAACTCAATAAGGGGAAAAGATTTCTAATAAGTAGGCAAGAGTCAGAGACACGGCCACTCCCACAAAACCACCAAGCTGACAACCATAACATATATGCAGAGGACCTGATGCAGACTCGTGCAGGCCCCATGCTTGCCCATGTAAATGTGTGATGTCTTTATAAGTAAGATGTCAAAATCAATCATATTTTAAATCAGCATTTTCTCTATGAAGATGTACAAAGCAATACAGTTTTCATGAACTATAGCACTGCAACCTACCATATTTTCAGTGATGAGAAAAGCAAATATATTTCTTCTCATGATGGGGCAATATGCGTGGTTGAGAATGTTGACAACAGAGGAAATAATAATAATGAGTATCACATTGATAACATAAGAGTATAAATAATGTAGAGAAATAATAAATCTATATAGCCAAGGTTCTTGGGAGATGTTATGAAATGTGCCTCTTAAATCCACTCTTGAATTTTGTAACTTAATAGATGAAGGACAATCAGTACATCTACCTTAATAGTTTAATAATCTGCCCATCTGCTCTAGAGATCTAGGTCCACCAAAACTAATATTGATTGATCAGACAACTACAGACTGCCTTTGGCAGCTATTGTTCACAGAGTTATAGAATTGAACTTCTATCTGAGACCAGAAGAAAAGACATGGGTTGCTATTGGCTCTTATATAAGCTTATAATAGAGCCAGGAATAGCAGTAAAATCTTTCAATGCTTGCTGTAGTTGTTTGAATGACAATTACCCCCATAGGCTCATATATTTGAATGTTTGGTCCCCACTTTGTGGACTGTTTAGAAAGGGTGTCTCACCAGGATTGGGGTTTGAGATTTCTCTTTTTTTTAAATGTAATTTTCTACTTTTTTTTAATTAGATATTTTCTTCATTTACATTTCAAATGCTATCCTGAAAGTCCCCTATACCCTCCCCCTTCCCTGCTCCCCAACCCACCCACTCCTGCTTTATGGCCCTGGCATTCCTCTGTACTAGGGCATATAATCTTCGCAAGACCAAGGGCCTCACCTCCCATTGATGGCCTACTAGGCCATCCTCTGCTACATATGCAACGAGAGACACAAGCTCTGGAGTTCGAGACTTCAAAAGCTTGTGCCAGTCTTTGTCTCTGTCTCTACCTCTGTCTCTCTGTCTCTCTATGTTAACATCTCTGGCTCTCTCTGGCTCTGTGTCTCTCTGGTTCTGTGTCTCTCCCTCTCCTTCCAAGAATGAACAAGACGTAACTTCTCAGAATCTGTTCCAATGCCTTGCCTGCCTACTTGATGCTATCTCCCATGATTATCATGAACTAACTCTTTCAAACTACAAGCAAGCTCCCAATTAAATACTTTATTTTATATGCTATCTTGGTCATAGTGTCTCTTAACAGCAATAAAACAGTAACTAAGACAATACCAGGGGCCTTTTATTCTCCTCATAACACTTAGGATCATGATTATTACTTTCAAGATTTCCATTCTGTTTCTTACACTAATTGTATGTGCTTGGGAAAATAATACAGATGAGTTTGTTTGTTTATGTGTGTATCTCAGAATACTTTATGGTGCAGTGTACAGTAAAGGTGATTGGCACCAATATCCTTGTATTTGATGTTGTAATCACTGTGTCCTGAAAGCACTATGTGGCTTTCTCCTCCTGAAAACTCTTATTCCTTGAACTCCACTAATATTTGTAGCTGAGGGCCACCAGTTATAACTTAACGTATTCCCTAATTTTGCTTCATGCCCAGATACATTTTATTTCAAGTACTACATTTTCTGACATTGTCTTTCTACACAGTGTAGAGTGCACAGTGTAGAAAGAAAAAGACCTTTGCTAGATATAATGTTCTTGGGATGAAAGTAGTGTGAGCAGAGCACCATTGCTGCTGTGATAAAGCCATTTCACTTTTGTAGAAGGGCTTTAAAGAGTCCTGTCACCACGTTCATCACTGATGCCTTCTCACATACCCTTCTAACTACAGGGTTTCAGCTATCAAGTCAGGATGTCTTTGAGCTTGGCCACTGTAACTGTTTTGTATAACCTTATCCACAATAAGATTACTGATACCAGAAGATTTTCTTAATTTAGGTATCATTATCCTTGTCTACAATAGATAATCTTCAAAATCTCTTCCAATCAATGTATCTCTAACCTTAGTAACTCTTGTTTAGTAAAATGCTTTCTCAGCACCGGTGACTCCCATATGTCTTATGCAGTCTTACAATTTAGGCTTCAGATACGAATTGATTTGTTAGATACTTTAAAAAGACTCTGATAACTCCATATGTATTTAAGCCTGTTTACTATATAGTCTTATAGCATCCTGCACCTCTTCCATGCTGTGTTGAACAAATCTATATATTTATTCATTTTCTGTTTTCTCCATTTCATGCTATGCTGCATAACCGTAGCCCATTTTACTGATTTTGTTTATTGCTGAGCACCATTCTACCCTCTATGATTCTCCTGTATCCAAAGTGTGCTTATATTTACATTCAAACTCATCACTGTGCGGTGTCTTCCAGTTATTTTTCCTTTGATTTTTATGACTATTTAATGTTCAAAACTCTTGTCTCCAGATTCATTATGGAAGATGGTCCAGATTGTGGTTAATTTTATGATGAAATATGAACTGAATTCAGGGAACTCTTACAGAATGTTCCCTGAAAAAGCTCCAGTGGTTTTGGCTATTAAAGTGTAATCTCAGTTAAACATCTTATTCTCCAGTGTGGAACTCTTGCTTTGGAAAGACCCAAGCAGAATGAGCATAAATCCTAATAAAATATATTCCTGGGACTCATTAGTCTGGGTCTCTTACCTCACTTAAATTTACTGTACCTGTTAATTATTGCTAGCTTCTTTTATGGCTTTAAAGGCATCCATGGATTCTTACCTTAAACTCACTACTTTTGTCGTATTCCACCCCCAAGATTCATCAAGGCTAGTGCCTGAGATTTAAACAGAACATTTTAATAAGGTAATATAATTTTTATAAAGATATAATCTTTAAAATATTTTGTGTCCCTTATAAAGAATTTTCCAGAAAAAATTAGAAATCAAAGGAAAATTATTATTGTTATCCTTGGTAAGTAAATTAGAGTAAATTTTACTCAATTATCATCTTGTTTATTGACTAAAGGCATCCACTGGGGTGATGGTTCAGCGGGTAAAATCATCAGGACCTGGGTTTGCATCCCTAGCACCATGTGAACAGCTCTTCCCATCTCTTTCAGAAAAAACAAACAAACAAACAAACAAACAAAGAAAAAAACAAAAAAATAACACCTTTCCTTTTGATTATGGAGACTCCTTTTTTTCATGAAACAACCATGTAGAACTTCTGTTTATAGCATGTAAGATATGAATATCACTTTGACCCTCCTAAGCAGAACCACAGACACATGGTGAGTGGTAACAACCAACCCCAAGGCAGAAAGTGAGGAACTGTGCTTGTGGATGCCAATGAGGTAATCCACCAAGTACCTTCCATGCACAGTACATCCGTCTCTTTGTGGTTTATTGTAAAAGATGTAGATTTGCATACTAATTTGTTTGTAAATCAAAGTAAGAAGAGTGGTGTAATCAACAACTTAAAGCTGATTTTCGTACCATGTTTACTGTAGTTTCAAGTTTATTACAATATACTTGTGAAGCAGACATGCAAACTCATGTGAACAGCTGAGAGCTGTAGCAAAATCAGTGTAGTGCATTTATAGGGAACACTCAGAGTTTCCTTATTAATTTAATTTTTTTATCTTTTAATTCATGATTCTAAAAGTACATATTGTTAGTTGGCTTCCTGGCTAAAAGAAATGCACTGGCTTTGGTTTCGCCCAGGAGACACCTAAGTAAATGCCATTGTAATCAGCTCATGGCGCTCTAAAATTTTGCTAAATCAAACCCTAGCTGTTCTTTAGATGGACCACATCCGCTTTCATCCACTTGTTAATATATTATTTGAGAAAGGTAAATTTGGCATGCCAAGGATATGATGGACTTTATCTGCTGTGGTAGGAATAAAATAAAAATGTATAGACTCTGATCTCAAATATCCAAGTGAAGACTACATGGAAGCTACATGTGTAACATGTAGAAACCTTTTATGTAAAGTAATATATTTTACACAAAAGTATACTGTCCTGAAGGTCACCCTTATAGCTCCTGGAGAGCAGCAGAAGGCAGGACTAAGCAAAGGCAGGACTAAGCAATCCAAGCCTCTAGAGTGGGCCTCAAGAGAAAAACACTATCATTCAGATGAAGATAATTAAATCACACACACACACACACACACACACACCACAGTGACTTCAAAATAGTACACAAACTAGAAGTGCAAATCTTTTGATGAAATACTCACAAAGAATGCAGAAAACTAGATTCTATTTGCAGCATTGCACAAATTGGCATTGGATGTAGCTATAATCCCAGTATTTCACAGTTGGAGATAGAATGATCAAAATTTCAAAGTAATTTTCAGCTATGTAGAGGATAAAGTTAGCTTGGGATACATAAATTTATATATATATGTGTGTGTGTGTGTGTGTGTGTGTGTGTATTAAAAATGAAATCTCATTTTTTAAATCTAGAAATAACCTAAGTGCCTGAATCAATCATTACACATCTACAAAGACAAGAATGCAAAGCAGTGACAAAATGGAGAAAGCCAGAAAGAACAGGACAGAGTGCATCTTTTGTCAGGAGCGTTGCTTCTGTTTGTTTGATATGCAACCAGCTGTTCTCTCCCCCTTCCTCACTTCTATAGCACTCGAGCCTGCATGATAAAACCTTGAAAGCTGCCAGGGAGGACACTGCAATCAGACAGAAGCAGAGGTGTGGAGAGGATGCTCTGCTCAAAGGTCTAAGGTGCTGGAAAGAAGAAGACGCTGAGGTCCTTAGAGGTGAGAAGCCTGGAGAGCTGTGAGCAGATCACGGATGACTTCACTAAGACCCTTGAGCTGCAGCCTTGATTGATGGCTTATTCTAGGCATTTTTTTAAAGTCCATACTAAGGCTCATAAAAAGTCAAACATTCCTCTAAACATGGAGGATCTGGAAGGCAAAATCAGAAAGATGTGTACTACTGAGTATTACTGTTTAGATATGGCTGAAGTATCCAAATCTTCATCTGTTGAAAGTTAATTCTCCAGGCAAGGTTTTTATAAAGTCAAAGTCTCCATTCACTCATGCTGCTTAGAGGTGGGAGTTTTGCAAATGCTTAAAAAGATTAGATAAGTTCATTTGCAGGGAGCCTAACTAAAGCTGAATTCTAGTGATTTGAAGAAGAAGTGAGTATATGGAAAGAAACACACACACACACACACACACACACACACACACACACACACACACACACACACTGGCATGCTTGCTTGTTTTGGTAGGTGATATTTTGTGTTGCTTGAGTACTTTGTCAGCAAGGAGTTCTGTGGTGGTTTGAATAAAACAAAACTCTATGGCTCAGGAAGTGGCACTCTTAGGAGGTGTGGCCTTGCTGGAGTAGGCATGGCTTTGTTGGAATGCGTGTGACCTTGATGGAGGAAGTATATCTCTGTGGGCAGGATTAGAAGTCAGATAGGCAAGCCAGGTTCCGTGTCACTCTCGCTTTCTACTGCCTGCCACTCTGGATGTAAAACTCCCTGCTACCTCTTCAGCACTATATCTGCCTGCATGCTGCCATGATTCCCACATGACAATAATGAATTAAGCCTCTGAACTGTAATCCAGTCCCAATTAAATGCTTTCGTTAATAAGAGTTGCCATGGTCACAGTGTCTCTTCACAGCAGTCCAAACCCTAACTAAGGCAGGTCTCTTGAACAATAGGATCCATTGTTGGGCACATCCAGAAATATGAGCCAATGTAATCAAATTTCTTCATAAAGCAGTTTAGTTCATGTATTTTATTATCATGCTGGAAAAACACGTAAGGCAGAGAGAAGTGACAAATATGAAAGAAATCAACAAGTAAAGGAACTCATGTTTTCAAAGTTTGGTGGTTTGAAGATAATAGAGAACCTGATGTAGACATTATGATGACAGAGATAGTGGAAAATAGGGCCTGGGCAATGTGAGAAATGTTAGCTGTGGCTTTATGTGAAGGGGTCATTTAAGTGAACCTAAATAATCAGGAGATCCAGCAAGGTGGGTCCTGGGCAATAGCTCTTCTGAGCAGTTCAAATGCCTCTTCCTGAAACATGAGGGTAGCCAGAGAGACTAAAAGAGAAAGGGAAGATAAGAGACTAAAGACAGGGTAGCAGGATAGGAGGTTCAAAAGGTATTTTGATCACTCAGGGGCTAATTGGCAACAATGTATATGTCTTTGTTTTAATATTTTATTTTTGCTTTTAAAAATTAGTTTGCAGTGTAATTGGTTTCCATGTGGAATCTTTATACATATTTAATTTTAGTTAATTACCTCTAAATCTTGTTCTCTCATCTCCCTGCCCTTGTTTTCTTCACTTCTTTTCTATCCCCTCCTACACCATCCCATAACGCATGCACCTTACAGTTTCTATGACCCTTTCCTACTTTCCCATCTTGAGCCCATGCTTAGTCATATCTGTTATATACTCTATATATACACATGCATATAATAGGTAGAGGCTAGGATCCATACATGAAAAGAATATACAGTATTTTTCTTTCTGAGCCTGTTTCCCTATTTCATATAATTTATTCTAGACCCATCATCCCTCCCCCCTAAATTTCCCCATTATTTGATACTGAGTAAAATTTTATATATGTATTACATTTTCATTAGCCATTTGAGTCTGTTGATGGACATCTAGCCTGATTTCACTTTCTTGCTCTTAATGAGAGCAACAATGAACCTAGATGTGCAAATACCTCTATAAATAGGATGTAGAGACTTTTCAAAGGATTTGTCAGTCATTAAAAGCATTTTCTGCTCTTCCAGAGGACCTCAGTTATGTTCCCAGCACTTACCTTGGGTGGTTTACAGCCACTTATAGTTCTAACTACAGACTCCCTGGACACTTGCACACGTTAGTATGCATGTATACACACACAAACACACAGAATAAAAATAAATAATTCAAGATATTTTTAATGATAAAACTGCCATATTTTGCACTTTTAGAATATATACAGTTTAATACACATTAACTTTATTTTAAAGTAGCTAACATCACATAAAGTACAAATTTTAATGGAAGTGTTTTGGGGAGGCTTCGAGTACCACTAAGTATATTCCTATGTAAACTAAGGACCCAAAAATTCAATAGCCACTAGATACACTCTCATCCCATGGCTCCCATGTCAGCTGTCTCATGATCATGAAGACTGATCAGTAAGGATGGGAGAAGAAAAAACAGACATTGCCTTACTGAAATAGAGAAGTAGTTCTATACCAGCCATTGGACTCAGAAGTGAACGTTAAGTTCTATCCTGACTGATCCCCTCTTATGCCCAGTACTTGAGTCTGAGTGGATTGTGCCAGGGTGTGAGCTAGGGATGGGGCTGAGAATCTTCTATTTGACTGAACAGAATAGGTGTTGGCTCTTGTTGAGTAGAAGATGTCATAGGAGAGTAAAGAGCAGTGAGATGAGTCACCAAAAGTTTCAAGAGCAAGCTTAGACTGTGGAAGGAATGAAAGCAAGGAGCAGTGGTCAGTCATCAGATGAGCAAAGGTCAGTGGTCATCAGATGAGCAAAGGTTGGTGGGCAGCCATTAACTTAATATTTCTGGCATTTTAAAATTTATAGTCTCTAGGTTAAACTTGAATAGAAAGAGATTTCTTAAATAGAGGTTGTATTTTGAGGGTTTAGTTCATGATCCATGTACTGAAGAGGGCTCCTGAGATAAATATATAGCTTTGGACGTGGGAGTTTAGTCATTTGGTCTCTTCATTCACTGTCTTTGCAGAATTTATTGAGAGGCCTTCTCCTAGTGTACAGATGGTTTCTTCTGAGACTAGCTTAGGGGCTCTGCTTGTGTAGCACAAACTGGGAAACCAACTGTGCCAGTAGATAGGGGATTTTCTTTTCTGGGGTCTCTTTCTTTGTCTTAATTGCTGTTTTATTGCTGTGATAAAACATGATCAAGGAAATATATAGAAAAGGGTTTCTTTTGGGTTTTTGGTTAAAGAGCAACTAACCCATGACCCATGACCATGGAGCAGAAAGAACAAGAACAGAAGATGAGAATTCACAGCTTGAACTTCAAACAAGGATCAGAGAGCTAACTCAAAATGGTTAGGGGCTCTCATGAGGTGACATACCTCCTCTAGCAGGTCCACACAACCTAATACTCCTAAAACAGCTACCAACTGAAGACCAAGTAGTCATATGTTTAAGAGTTATGCAGACATCTTATTAAAACTACCACACACATTTATCTGTCTGAAAGGAAAGCTGTCAGGATCATTCTGTAGAATACAGAATAGAACTTGAGATTTGATTAAATAGAGATAAGAGTGTACAAAAATTTCCCTTGTGTATATGTATATTTCCCTGCCCATGATTATAAACTGGATTTCAATGACAACAACAAAAGATGGCTATGAGGTCCCATGCTCTGAGGGATCCTGTCATTGTTAGTTTGCTAAATGTGCTTGTTAATAAACTGCCTTATATGTATTTACATTCATAGATATGTGCTGCTCTTAACTTTGGTCAGAAAAGCTTCATTTTGCCATGTATCATAGCTAATGTAAATATTCATAACTGCTCCATGGGCTGAGAGTAAGCAATTGTGAGCACTCAGCCGCAGACAGGACATCTATATCAGTCAACACCCACCTGCACACATAAGTCTCAGATAACATCTCAGGAGAAGAGGCAAACACAATGTAAGTGCTGGAGGATGCAGAGGAACGCTGTGAAATGGTATGTACTGGAAATGACACCCTACTGCACTCATGAACCCAAAGCAAATCTGCTTGCCAGCCTAGCACCTGCGGAAGATTAAGCTAGTTAAGAATTACATAATGTATGGCCCCCTCCCCACCACACAGGGTGGGGTCTGCAGAAGACAGCCTGGCTGCTCACCATCTTGCTAGGTGGATATGGTGGAAGCTAGGTGGGTGCCACTAAAACGAACAAATAGGTGATGGAGAAATGTTCCAGAAAGATAAAGAAATGCAGCAATTCATGGACTGTGAAGGGAGGCAGACCTGGAGATGTGATGGTGGTGAGAGGTGTGAGAGATGGCGATATCCACAGTAGAACAGGTCATTGCAGAATAGGATCAGTCAGGTTGTGTGCAGCATCCTGGAGCTTATGCAGATACAGACTCAGCTCTTTAACACATGCCATGGGATCTCCCTAACTCTGGGCCAAGTCAGAGGCCCAAGATGAGGAACATTTTTCTTTCTGGTTTGAACCTCTTGGAAGGACCTCTATGGTTCATGATGCCACCTGAGACCATGTTGGTGTCTGTGGTCTACATTGTTGTCCAAGGCACCATTTGTAATGTCCTTGGGCTTTCCAGCCTGGAGGAACAGAGGACATGTGCTACATCCACCCCAGTAGTGACCCACCCGACAGGCTGAAAATCCTGGAAAGCACTGTCCCGAGGTGAAAAGTTCACCGAAACTTAGTCTCCTGGTTTTCGTGGCATCCTGTATAACAAATGCTCCAATGTCCTTGCTTTAGTTGGTAAACAGATCTGTGTGCTTTCCCATAATATTGCTTTATTATAAGTGCCTCTATTTGACAAATAGCTAAGTTAGATTCTAGGCAGTCCTTGAGCCGACCCTGGGCCCTATGCAGGAATTTACCATTATCTAGGAAAAAGGAAGTTTGTGATTTAAGGAGGAACCAGAGTAGATACTTAGAACTATAGATAGCTGGGTTGCACTCATATACAAATATTTACAATGGTCTAGGGGAAAGGTGGACTATACAATAGACTAGAATAGGAACTATGGCAAGGGCATGAAGCCCTTGCCTCTGGCTTCTAAGATTAAGTGGACCTTAGGTGGAGCTGTTTTTGTTCCCAGTTGTTAACATTGAATTTTACCCCAGTTGGTTCCTGCCAGTCCTTTCCTCTGTTTTGTGTAAGAATCCATTAACCTCATTGTACCTTGCTGGTGTGTCACCTAACTTCCCTATTTTCTTCTGTATAAAAAGTTTGATGCTCAATTTGACAAAATTGCATTCAGATCCAGCACACTCTCTCATGTCTGTGTCTGTCTACCAATTCCCACCAACTCTATGCCCATCTGTCCGAACCCCTGATTCCCATGGATTGAGGGGGTCCGACTGGACCTGGTCTGTGGCAGACATGTTGATTTGAATAGCCTACATGATGCCATGTTGAGGCCCATGGTCTATGTTGCCACTGAGGGCCATGAGTGGGTCAATGGTTCTAATACAGCCAGGGTTTATTCTGATGGCTGTGGCCCATGTTACGACTCAAATATCTGTGGTTGGTTCCACAGGCTGAAGCTGTGTTGATGCCTCAGCACCATGCTGCAGGCAAGGGGCCAATTCCATATGAGTGGTCTATGCAGCCACTTGAAACCCTGTTGACGTCCTTGGTCTGCACAGCTGCTCAGAACCATGCCTGAGTCCTTAGTCCTGCTATGGCCAGGGTCTGTGTTGGCCTGGATCTGTGGTCTTACGGCATGCAGCCAGAGGCCATGATTATATTCTGTGCTGTTGCCAGAAACCATGTCAAAACATATAATATATGTGCTCCCATTTACTGTAAAGAACAAAGAAGTCACTTTGCAGTGATGTCAGGAACTACAGGTACACACTTGCGAAAGAGGAACATGGAAAACTTCTGTGACAATCTCTCCTAGCACACCCCCACACTAAATAGGAAGCCATAAAAGACAACTAATTAATGGCTTCTTTTGAAGGTATAGGGAAGGAAGGACTTAGCTCTATTTCAGGAGCCGGTCACTGGTGATTTGACCATAGTCCAGTTAGTATATGGATAACACAGATTGGGGTTTTTTTTTAATAACTCTTGTTTCTCTATTTATTTCCTGTGGGTGGGTCACAAGGTGCAGAGACATGGACTGACTAGCAAGTAGAGAGGTGGGTTACATAATGTTAATGTCTCCAAGCATCAATAAAAATATTATGTTGAAAAAAAAGAGATTTGCATAATGGATGGGGGCAGGGTTTCAAACCTTAGCCTTGAAGATTTTGGCAGTTTATGGCTGCTTGGGAAAGGAAAGTCACTTTTCTTGGGCATGTGGCCACTGGTAGGTTATTCTATGACTCAATGGATGGACCTATACACATGCACACATAGACTACTAATCAAAATTGATTTAACTGACTACATGAGTTATATGTAAGTTTTTAGAAATGGACTAGACATTTGGAGGGAGCAGTTTTGTAAGGTGAAGTGTGGGGAAGTAGAGAATGGATAGTATCAAGATATGTTGTTTACACGAATGAATATCTTAGAGTAAATGGACTAGTATTTTAAAAAAACAAGAGTGAGTGGAATGGCCATTCATATGGCCACAAAGATTGCAGACACATGGATGGTGGCTTTGACTAATGTCATTGTAGTAGAGGAAAAGCACTTGATACAGATCTGGGAGCCCAAGTGTGTTAGGTTACTGAAATAAATCAAGGTCACATTCCTTGTAGAGAAATAGGGCGACAACCTGACACGTCGTCTGTCTCTAAGTACATTTTCTTTGTGATTCTTCTGGTATTGGTACTATTAACTCTGATCATGAGGTGGCTGACTTGCTTGCTGGTTGTATTATAGGCTGTGGACATCACAGGGTATTTCCTCGATTTTCTCCTGTAGTCTTTTATGTGCTTTGAAAGCAAGGTGACCACTATATAATAAATGTCTGATTGTGCCTCCCTCCTGATCCCAGTAAAAGAATGCTCACATAGAGCAAAACAAATGCCACATCCTGGTCCACAGGACACTTTTATTCCTCTGGGTTTTCAATATGATGTCATAGTCTCATGGCTGTGTCCTAGCAAACTCTCTGTTAGCTCCCGTAGTACACCAACACTCTCATGGCATAGCTTTAACTGTCTCCTGTTCTACCTGGATTTCATTTAATTCTCTTCCTTCCCTCCATCATTCCATATTGTATTTGCTCATTGTTATGAGTGTTATTCCCTCAGGGTCTCTTTCTCTGTGATTTCTGTCTAATGCCTTGCCTTTTAGAACACTTTGGTAGCATTTGCCTCTCTTCCCATTGCCTAATTCAGTTACAGTTTATGTGTACCTCTGTGTGTGTGTGTGTGTGTGTGTGTGTGTGTGTGTGTGTGTGTGTGTGTGTGCAATTGTATACTGATTTAATTACTGTCACCTCCTTCTCTCATCTACTTTCCCTGATAACAGGGATTGATTTTTATTTTCTTCAGAACAGTGTACTGCATCTTTATACTGAATGTGTATATGTGACAGGCATCCAATCTGGCTGATGTGGAACTTGGACTTCACTTACCTTGTTCAGTGTAATCAGTATTCTTAGAATCATGGCTGGAACATGATTGCTAGTGTTGATTGCCTAATATTTTTTTCTTTCATCATTCCATCTTGTATTACCTCAGTGTTATGAGTGTTACTCCCACAGGAACCCTTTCTCTGACCAAATGTGCAGTTGCAAAGCCAAGCTATAAAGGCAGCCATTCCAGCCTGTCTGAGTTATACCTGCTGAATCACATTGACAACCAATTGAGTAAACAAATAGATTGTAATTATATCTATTCCTCATTTAGAAAGCCCAGAGACTAAGCTTTTGTTTGCCTGTGGCTCTCTGGCAGACTTTATGAAACCAGAATGAAAAGATTATTACCTTCAAGCACAATCACATGTTCTTTAATTATCATCAACTTCAAATTTTATGATTCATATCTAAGATTGACAGAAAAAGATATTTAAATGGGGTTGTCTTAGAAAACAAATAATTAAGAATCAAGTCCCAGTTTCATAAACTCAGAATGATATTGCTTTTTATCCCTAAGCAAGTAAATGCTGTTGTGTGCATTTTGATTGTAATAATCTACAAGTACAAAGAGCAAGTCTATTTTCTACAAGGACTAAATAAGATTTCACCATAAATTTCCACAACTTAAAAAATTCGGTCAATATTTGATTACCCAGTTGAATAATAATGTCTTTTTTTATTCATTCCCAGTGAGTTATACCTCTTAATTTTCCTATAAATGGGTGGATGTGTTTTGCTATCAAGCAAGTTAAATGTATATTTTATGAGGCCTAGGTTCATCCTCCAAACCAGGCCAATAAAATGCAATGGTGTTGATGCTGATAAACCTTAGAACTATAAATAAAAGAACAAAGGGAGAGGAAAGTCAGGGGCCCCCACTGTAGGAAAGACAAGGCAGATACTGGTGAGGGAAGCGGTGTGGGAGTAGCAGGAAACCTGCAAACCACGAAGCTTACCGAGAAGCTGCATCTTCGGGGCACAGAGGCTTCTAGCTCCTGTGGCTGAGAAAGATAGTGTAAATTAATCTGCTGCCATTCATCTAAGTTCGGGCACAGCTGTCACCTAAAGAACTGTTCATTACTTCTCTTCTGGTCAAGAGAGGTGAAATGTAATGCATTGAATGTGGACAATGTGTACTAGAGAGGCAGTGAACAGGAGCTCAATGGTTTGAGGTCAGCAGGAGGAACAAAGATTCATTACCCTGATAGTAGAGTAAGGCAGATGTTGCTGTCTTTCTTTTTCACAGGGGCCTCTGGGCATTAAATAAACAAGCAATTAGCATTGAGTGTATAGAAAAGTGAACTTTGGGCCACTGGAACCAGACTCATTTGGAGTCTTTCACATTCCAGAAAGCTCTCAGGTGCCTACTTTCTCCATTGATGTGCTACTTACTCAGTGGACACCTTTATGTCTCCATTGACAAGGATTTCTATGTCCTGTGCCTCTTTTTAAATTGCTTTTCTACTAGAACTAAGTAAGATAAAACAGAGAAATACTTAGTACAATTCACAACCCATATTCAATGTCCAAATATATACACTGTTATACAATTGTCTAATTCTCTATTTTCCTTAGCCACTCTGCAGGCCATTTCAGTCTGGGTATCCTCCCAACATGCTATCTTGTAGAATCATAGATTCCATAGCTGAGATAAAAAAGAACCATCTACTTCATTTACAAAACATAAATTAATTTACAGATTGGGTTTTTTTCCCAGAGATATAGTCTCAAGGATAGACCTAGAGGCACAAATCAGAAAGTTGTTTCTGCAAGGCTCCCTCCCGATTTAACACTCACATGTGGATCCTTCCTTCAGGCTTTGACCACAGAGGATAAAGACCACTGTTTCTCTCAGTTCTTTTTGAAGTATGTTTTATTTTCAATTAGTAACAGTCATAGATCCATTCAGCTACCATTGAGCAGTCATATGTGGATGGTTGCTGTTGTTTTGTAGCTATCTGAGCAGCTCTCTCTCTTCTCTTCCATCCTATACATCACCCAAAGAAAACTTCTGGTGCCAGGCATCTTCACCACCTGCTCTAAAGTCTCATAGTTTCCTATTTCACTCTAGACATCCATAATTCTTGACTGCATACTTTTAGACACAATCATGTCTGTATTTTTCTTGATGACTTATTCCAAACTAAGTATCTTTTTATCATTTTGTAAAGAAAACTTTCATATGAGAGTAAATTCAAAAGGAAATAAAATGAAGACAACTTTTAAACTACATTTTTCTTACTTCTAGGGTCAGTTCTTTTGGTATAAAAACAAACTGAATTTATTTAGGTTGATTTATTTTTCATAAATCAAAGTCGAGTATCACAGAAACCTTAATGTTCTTCCTGTGCTTATAATGAATTTGATGAATTAGTAGGGAGCATCTAAGCTTTCTGGTAACATTATACATTTATTTTCATACACCTTGGTTGCCCTTACTATGATAGCTTCAGACAGCAGAACGTAACATGACATATTCAGCTATGGGACTAGTGATCATTTCTAGGAAGCCAGACAATAAACATGTCAACCTACATACATCTTTTTGGGGAGTTTTAGCACCCCACCTCATCCTTGAGTCTTTAGATAGTACAGGAAATGTCACAGCATTCTACACAGTTGGGGATACACTTGTGATTGATGTACCCAACGAACAAAATTTGTAACATTCAAATTCTTATTACCTATACCAAACCCTAAAAATCTCCAAATACTGCAAGACCTATTCTGAGATGCTGTGTGAGAATACCAAAGGTCGGCTTTTCATATAAGTGTGAACTCACTCTTGAAATTCACTATATGTGGCTCTTTCTTTCCTAATTCTTATTTGTCAAGTGAAGGGCCTTGAGTTATTGCCAGGTTCAGCTTTGCTGATAAAAGGTGATCACTGGTGCTAAATAGTCAGATGTACAGGGAGGTAAGAAATGGTAAGTTATCTCTTTAAAATACAAATGTGGATCATCTTTACTGGCTGTTAGAGGAGGTGTGCTGCAATGTGACAGGTGGCACTTTGGTGTTGAAACAGTAGATATTTAAAAAAGCTAGAACTTTCCATTCCTATTCACTCAGTAAAATCAGTTTCATTTTCAAGTATGGCAGTGCTTTTCTGAGCTGTAGAAACATCACCTGGGCTATAGTAATGGGTTCTGTGATTTAATTTGTGACTATTCTTTTGAAAATGATTTTATTAAAAGAATAATTCTATCCATACACCTGTTACTTTAAGTGTACTTTCTCTGGTATTAAAATTTTAAGTTTGCACAGTGTTAATCAAGAATTACTTAAACATGGAAGGCACAACATTTCGACAACTCAGGGTTGTTAATTCTTCCCTGAATTAAGGGAATTATATTTCATCCTTTTTAAATTCAGCAAAGTAGGAATATTATGAGAAATCACTGCAGTGTTTGATGACCACGGCTTAATCTATTCTCAGTCATTTTGTAGCTGTGTTTTCTTGAAAAGACTTCTCTTTCAGACTTAGTAGTGTGAGAAATCTAAAAGTTCCTCATCTTGGTTCACATAACAAATTCTCAAGACTGCAAGGTGCTGAAATCACAGTTTACTGATTGCATACTGCTTTACCAGCTAGCTACAAGTCCTTTCCACTGATCTTTGCTTTACAATGGTTTCTTATAGAATTGTAACTTAGAATTGTTTCTTACAAGTCTATCATTATACTTTTACTTTCTAGATGCTTACTTGATGTCTTTACGCGGACATACAGAGTAACTATTTAATTAGCACAGAGTAACTATTTAATTAGCACAGAGTAACTATTTCTAAAGTGTTTATTATTTTTATTTTATGTGTTAAAGTATACCACATGCACTGTATAAGTGGGCCACATGCACAAAGCAACTATGGAGGCCAGAGAGGTTATCAGATTCCTGTAAATCCTTGGAATTACAGACAATAGTGAGATCATGCAGTTTTGGGGAACCTATTCTTGGTCTTCTTCAAGAGCATCAACTTCTCTTAACTGCTGAGACATCTCCTCATTTTTAAGAAAATACCTAATTTTTAATTATCACTCTGAATATTAAAATTACAACTCTTCTTTTATAATAAGAACAATATAATTTTTCACTAAATTCAAGTTGAAAATTGGAAATATGTATGTGGATCAAGATCTAGTCGAAACATTAACTTACAAGGGACTTCAGTTTTAGAATATTTTCTTCTCCTTTCTGAGAAACTTTTCACTTTTCCTGATTATAAAAATAGTGTGTAAGCCAGAGTGGGTCAACTGTTAACTAAAATGTACACGGTGGGTATAGATTGTATGAAGAACAACGTTTGAAGCAAATCAGAGCTAGTGGAGATTTCCCATGCATGCAACTGGAGTTGGAAAAATGATTCATGGACTTATCCTCTCCCTCCTTTATAAAATGAGACTAGCTATGAACATAGCAAAGCACCTGTCCTGTGGCATGGTGGGACAGCTTTTGGTATATGTCCAAGAGTGGTATAGCTAGATCTTCAGTTAGATCTATTATGATTTTCTGAGGAAGTATCAGAAAATGGTTCTACCAGTGGGCAATCCCACCAGCAAAGGAGGAGTGTTCCTCTTTCACCACATCCTCACCAGCATGTGGTGTCACTTGAGTTTTGCATCTTAGCTCTTCTGATTAGTATAAGGTGGCATCTCACTGTTGTTTTGATTTTCATTTCCCTGATGATTAATGACTTTGAACATGCTTCTTGGCCATTCATGATTCTTCCCTTGTGAATTCTTTGTTTAGCTCTATACCCCATTTTTAAGTTGGGTTGTTTGGGTTTTTTGGAGGTTAACTATTTTATATATTTTGGATATTAGCCCTCTATCAGACATAGAATTAGTGAAGATTTTTCCCAATCTGTAGGTTGCCAACTTGTCCTTTTTAAGGTGTCTCTTGCCTTATACTGTTTCTTCAGTTTCATAAGGTCCATTTTTCAATTGTGATATTAGAGTCTGAGCCATTGATCATCTGTTAAAGAAATTTCCCCTTGTGCCAATGAGTTCAAGGCTCTTTCCCACTTTCTCTTCTATTAGATTCAGTGTATCTGGTTTCATTTTGAGGTCCTTGATCCACTTTGACGTGAACTTTGTGTAAGGTGTTATACAGAGCATTTAGTGAACAACAGGCAAAAGCAGTCTACAGCTGGAAAAAACAGTTGTTTTAACGTGAATACATGTTATCATATTTTTACAGTATCTACAAACAGAATATATGTGAACCATACTCATCCATAGTGGTAGTCTCTAAAAATTAAAAGTTGGAAAAAGAATACATTTTTTTATCTTTTTTTTCTAACATTTTGAATTTTGTTTTTTGGTTTTATTTTCCATTTTTATTAGGTATTTAGCTCATTTACATTTCCAATGCTATACCAAAAGTCCCCCATACCCACCCACCCCCACTCCCCTACCCACCCACTCCCCCTTTTTTGCCCTGGCGACCCCCTGTACTGGGGCATATAAAGTTTGCGTGTCCAATGGGCCTCTCTTTCCAGTAATGGCCGACTAGGCCATCTTTTGATACATATGAGCTAGAGTCAAGTGCTCCGGGGTACTGGTTAGTTCATAATGTTGTTCCACCTATAGGGTTGCAGATCCCTTTAGCTCCTTGGCTACTTTCTCTAGCTCCTCCATTGGGAGCCCTGTGATCCATCCATTAGCTGACTGTGAGCATCCACTTCTGTGTTTGCTAGGCCCCGGCATAGTCTCACAAGAGACAGCTACATCTGGGTCCTTTCGATAAAATCTTGCTAGTGTATACAATGGTGTCAGCATTTGGATGCTGATTATGGGGTGGATCCCTGGATATGGCAGTCTCTACATGGTCCATCCTTTCATCTCAGCTCCAAACTTTGTCTTTGTAACTCCTTCCATGGGTGTTTTGTTCCCAATTCTAAGGAGGGGCATAGTGTCCACACTTCAGTCTTCATTCTTCTTGAGTTTCATGTGTTTAGCAAATTGTATCTTATATCTTGGGTATCCTAGGTTTGGGGCTAATATCCACTTATCAGTGAGTACATATTGTGTGAGTTCCTTTGTGAATGTGTTACCTCACTCAGGATGATGCCCTCCAGGTCCATCCATTTGCCTAGGAATTTCATAAATTCATTCTTTTTAATAGCTGAGTAGTACTCCATTGTGTAGATGTACCACATTTTCTGTATCCATTCCTCTGTTGAGGGGCATCTGGGTTCTTTCCAGCTTCTGGCTATTATAAATAAGGCTGCTATGAACATAGTGGAGCATGTGTCCTTCTTACCAGTTGGGGCATCTTCTGGATATATGCCCAGGAGAGGTATTGCTGGATCCTCCGGTAGTACTATGTCCAGTTTTCTGAGGAACCGCCAGACTGCTTTCCAGAGTGGTTGTACAAGCCTGCAATCCCACCAACAATGGAGGAGTGTTCTTCTTTCTCCACATCCACGCCAGCATCTGCTGTCACCTGAATTTTTGATCTTAGCCATTCTGACTGGTGTGAGGTGGAATCTCAGGGTTGTTTTGATTTGCATTTCCCTGATGATTAAGGATGTTGAACATTTTTTCAGGTGCTTCTCTGCCATTCGGTATTCCTCAGGTGAGAATTCTTTGTTCAGTTCTGAGCCCCATTTTTTAATGGGGTTATTTGATTTTCTGAAGTCCACCTTCTTGAGTTCTTTATATATGTTGGATATTAGTCCCCTATCTGATTTAGGATAAGTAAAGATCCTTTCCCAATCTGTTGGTGGTCTTTTTGTCTTATTGACGGTGTCTTTTGCCTTGCAGAAACTTTGGAGTTTCATTAGGTCCCATTTGTCAATTCTCGATCTTACAGCACAAGCCATTGCTGTTCTATTCAGGAATTTTTCCCCTGTGCCCATATCTTCAAGGCTTTTCCCCACTTTCTCCTCTATAAGTTTCAGTGTCTCTGGTTTTATGTGAAGTTCCTTGATCCACTTAGATTTGACCTTAGTACAAGGAGATAAGTATGGATCGATTCGCATTCTTCTACACGATAACAACCAGTTTTGCCAGCACCAATTGTTGAAAATGCTGTCTTTCTTCTACTGGATGGTTTTAGCTCCCTTGTCGAAGATCAAGTGACCATAGGTGTGTGGGTTCATTTCTGGGTCTTCAATTCTATTCCATTGGTCTACTGGTCTGTCTCTATACCAGTACCATGCTGTTTTTATCATAATTGCTCTGTAGTAAAGCTTTAGGTCTGGCATGGTGATTCCACCAGAAGTTCTTTTATCCTTGAGAAGACTTTTTGCCATCCTAGGTTTTTTGTTATTCCAGACGAATTTGCAAATTGCTCCTTCCAATTCGTTGAAGAATTGAGTTGGAATTTTGATGGGGATTGCATTGAATCTGTAGATTGCTTTTGGCAAGATAGCCATTTTTACAATGTTGATCCTGCCAATCCATGAGCATGGGAGATCTTTCCATCTTCTGAGATCTTCTTTAATTTCTTTCTTCAGGGACTTGAAGTTTTTATCATACAGATCTTTGACTTCCTTAGTTAGAGTCACGCCAAGATATTTTATATTATTTGTGACTATTGAGAAGGTTGTAGTTTCCCTAATTTCTTTCTCAGCCTGTTTATTCTTTGTGTAGAGAAAGGCCATTGACTTGTTTGAGTTAATTTTATATCCAGCTACTTCACCGAAGCTGTTTATCAGGTTTAGGAGTTCTCTGGTGGAATTTTTAGGGTCACTTATATATACTATCATATCATCTGCAAAAAGTGATATTTTGACTTCCTCTTTTCCAATTTGTATCCCCTTGATCTCCTTTTGTTGTCGAATTGCTCTGGCTAATACTTCAAGAACTATGTTGAAAAGGTAGGGGGAACGTGGGCAGCTTTGTCTAGTCCCTGCTTTTAGTGGGATTGCTTCCAGCTTCTCACCATTTACTTTGATGTTGGCTACTGGTTTGCTGTATATTGCTTTTATCATGTTTAGGTATGGGCCTTGAATTCCTGATCTTTCCAACACTTTTATCATGAATGGGTGTTGGATCTTGTCAAATGCTTTTTCTGCATCTAACGAGATGATCATGTCGTTTTTGTCTTTGAGTTTGTTTATATAATGGATTACATTGATGGATTTTCATATATTAAACCATCCCTGCATCCCTGGAATAAAACCTACTTGGTCAGGATGGATGATTGCTTTAATGTGTTCTTGGATTCGGTTAGCGAGAATTTTATTGAGGATTTTTGCATCGATATTCATAAGAGAAGTTGGTCTGAAGTTCCCTATCTTTGTTGGGTCTTTCTGTGGTTTAGGTATCAGAGTAATAGTGGCTTCAAAAAATGAGTTGGGTAGAGTACCTTCTACTTCTATTTTGTGAAATAGTTTGTGCAGAACTGGAATTAGATCTTCTTTGAAGGTCTGATAGAACTCTGCACTAAACCCGTCTGGTCCTGGGCTTTTTTTGGCTGGGAGACTATTAATAACTGCTTCTATTTCTTTAGGTGATATGGGACTGTATAGATGGTCAACTTGATCCTGATTCAACTTTGGTACCTGGTATCTGTCCAGAAATTTGTCCATTTCGTCTAGGTTTTCCAGTTTTGTTGAGTATAGCCTTTTGTAGAAGGATCTGATGGTGTTTTGGATTTCTTCAGGATCTGTTGTTATGTCTCCCTTTTCATTTCTGATTTTGTTAATTAGGATTTTGTCCCTGTGCCCTTTAGTGAGTCTAGCTAAGGGTTTATCTATCTTGTTGATTTTCTCAAAGAACCAACTCCTCGTTTGGTTAATTCTTTGAATAGTTCTTCTTGTTTCCACTTGGTTGTTTTCACCCCTGAGTTTAATTATTTCCTGCCGTCTACTCCTCTTGGGTGAATTTGCTTCCTTTTTTTCTAGGGCTTTTAGATGTGTTGTCAAGCTGCTAGTATGTGCTCTCTCCCGTTTCTTCTTGGAGGCACTCAGAGCTATGAGTTTCCCTCTTAGAAATGCTTTCATTGTGTCCCATAGGTTTGGGTACGTTGTGGCTTCATTTTCATTAAACTCTAAAAAGTCTTTAATTTCTTTCTTTATTCCTTCCTTGACCAAGGTATCATTGAGAAGAGTGTTATTCAGTTTCCACGTGAATGTTGGCTTTCCATTATTTATGTTGTTATTGAAGATCAGTCTTAGGCCATGGTGGTCTGATAGGATACATGGGACAATTTCAATATTTTTATATCTGTTGAGGCCTGTTTTGTGACCAATTATATGGTCAATTTTGGAGAAGGTCCCGTGAGGTGCTGAGAAGAATGTATATCCTTTTGTTTTAGGATAAAATGTTCTGTAGATATCTGTCAGGTCCATTTGTTTCATAACTTCTGTTAGTTTCACTGTGTCCCTGTTTAGTTTCTGTTTCCATGATCTGTCCATTGAAGAAAGTGGTGTGTTGAAGTCTCCCACTATTATTGTGTGAGGTGCAATGTGTGCTTTGAGGTTTACTAAAGTGTCTTTAATGAATGTGGCTGCCCTTGCATTTGGTGCGTAGATATTCAGAATTGAGAGTTCCTCTTGGAGGATTTTACCTTTGATGAGTATGAAGTGTCCCTCCTTGTCTTTTTTGATAACTTTGGGTTGGAAGTCGATTTTATCCGATATTAAAATGGCTACTCCAGCTTGTTTCTTCAGTCCATTTGCTTGGAAAATTGTTTTCCAGCCTTTCACTCTGAGGTAGTGTCTGTCTTTTTCCCTGAGATGGGTTTCCTGTAAGCAGCAGAATGTTGGGTCCTGTTTGTGTAGCCAGTCTGTTAGTCTATGTCTTTTTATTGGGGAATTGAGTCCATTGATATTAAGAGATATTAAGGAAAAGTAATTGTTGCTTCCTTTTATTTTTGTTGTTAGAGTTGGCATTCTGTTCTTGTGGCTGTCTTCTTTTTGGTTTGTTGAGTGATTACTTTCTTGCTTGTTCTAGGGCGTGATTTCTGTCCTTGTATTGCTACTTTTCTGTTATTATCCTTTGAAGGGCTGGATGCGTGGAAAGATATTGTGTGAATTTGGTTTTGTCGTGGAATACTTTGGTTTCTCTATCTATGGTAATTGAGAGTTTGGCCGGGTATAGTAGCCTGGGCTGGCATTTGTGTTCTCTTAGTGTCTGTATAACATCTGTCCAGGCTCTTCTGGCTTTCATAGTCTCTGGTGAAAAGTCTGGTGTAATTCTGATAGGCCTTCCTTTATATGTTACTTGACCTTTCTCCCTTACTGCTTTTAATATTCTATCTTTATTTAGTGCATTTGTTGTTCTGATTATTATGTGTCGTGAGGAATTTCTTTTCTGGTCCAGTCTATTTGGAGTTCTGTAGGCTTCTTGTATGAACATGGGCATCTCTTTCTTTAGATTTGGGAAGTTTTCTTCTATTATTTTGTTGAAGATATTAGCTGGCCCTTTAAGTTGAAAATCTTCATTCTCATCAATTCCTATTATCCGTAGGTTTGGTCTTCTCATTGTGTCCTGGATTACCTGGATGTTTTGAGTTAGGATCCTTTTGCATTTTGTATTTTCTTTGACTGTTGTGTCGATGTTCTCTATGGAATCTTCTGCACCTGATATTCTCTCTTCCATTTCTTGTATTCTGTTGCTGATGCTCGCATCTATGGTTCCAGATCTCTTTCCTAGGATTTCTATCTCCAGCGTTGCCTCGCTTTGGGTTTTCTTTATTGTGTCTACTTCCCTTTTTAGTTCTAGTATGGTTTTGTTCATTTCCATTACCTGTTTGGATGTGTTTTCCTGTTTTTCTTTAATGATTTCTACCTGTTTGGCTGTGTTTTCCTGCTTTTCTTTAAGGGCCTGTAACTCTTTAGCAGTGCTCTCCTATAATTCTTTAAGTGACTTATGAAAGTCCTTCTTGATGTCCTCTATCATCATCATGAGAAATGTTTTTAAATCTGTGTCTAGATTTTCGGTTGTGTTCGGGTGCCCAGGACTAGGTGGGGTGGGAGTGCTGCGTTCTGATGATGGTGAGTGGTCTTGATTTCTGTTAGTAGGATTCTTACGTTTGCCTTTCGCCATCTGGTAATCTCTGAAGCTAGCTGTTTTAGTTGTCACTGTTAAGAGCTTGTTCTTCAGGTGACTCTGTTAGCCTCTATGAGCAGACCTGGAGGGTAGCACTCTCCTTAGTTTCAGTGGGCAGAGTATTCTCTGCAGGCAAGCTCTCTTCTTGCAAGGCAGGTACCCAGATATCTGGTGTTCGAACCAGACTCCTGGCAGAAGTTGTGTTCCACTCACTAGAGGTCTTAGGATCCCGTGTGGAATCCTGTGTGGGCCCTTGCGGGTGTCAGGCGACTCCGCTGGCGAGGTAGCCCGGGGCTCGAGTGGAGTGGAAGGGGCTTGTGCCCCAGATCAGGCCCGGGTAGCCTGCTTCCCTATGTACTGCAGTCTCAGGTTCCGCGCGATTGGATTGGGGCAGGCGCTGTGTTCCACTCACCAGAGGTCTTAGGATCCCGTGAGGATTCCTGTGTGGGCCCTTGCGGGTGTTGGGCGAGACTCTGCTGGCAAGGTAGCCCGGGGCTCGAGAGTCAAGAATACATTTTTAAAAGGATTTTGTCTTGACAATGAATCCTTGATTTCTCTCATGCCCTTCAAAATGTTCTCTAATAGCTAATAAAGTCAGAACGTTTTAAGGCCAGACTCAAAGTACCAATTTAAGCTGTTGCTGTTGTTGCTGCTGCTGCTGCTATTGCACTTGGTTTTACTTCTCTTTATATGAATGATTTATGTAAAAGGAAACATCTGATAAAAAGATTTATAAATAAAAAAATGTGACTGGCAACACATCAAGTTTACTAAATTGTTTTAATTAGTAAATGAGTATTACTATTTTTTTCTTTTTTAGAAATGAGGTCTTTAATCCCAGCATTCAGGAGGCACAGGCAGATGGATCTCTGAGTTCATGGCCAGCCTGTTCTACAGAGTGTATTCTAAAACAGTCAAGGCTACACAGAGAATCCCTGCCTCACAAAACAAACAAATACATAATTTAGAAGTAGCCTCAGTTCTCAGTGAGCATTTGAGTGCTTATGAGCCATTATGACTGTGATTATTATGGCTCAACTAATCCTTATTCTAGGGTTGGCAGGATGCTAGACTATGGGATACTAATATCCACTGTAAGACAATGTGTAAACTATAAATAAAGCCAAGTGAACAGATCTTTAGGAAAAAAGAGAGATGGTATACAAGCTTTATTGCTTAGATACAGACACAGTAATGCCTTACAGGCATCATATGTTATTAAACTCCTCCAACCCATGTGCCAGATAGTGAGTGTGAGGAATGGAGAGGGTTTTTCAGTGATGAAACACATACTTAACGTCTGGAGAGCCTCGGACTCATGCCCCAGAACCAAGCTTCTTCTTTGTTAACCATAGGATAATCATGGGAGTGTCATGGTAGCATACAGCCAATACATGAATAATTCCCTGGAAAGTTAACTGCAAAGAATAGCTGATATTCAAGATTAGTATTCTCATTCTATATATCTGTCTTCTGGCTTTTGTATCATTCTCTCTCTCTCTCTCTCTCTCTCTCTCTCTCTCTCTCTCTCTCTCTCTCTCTCTCTCTGACACACACTCATAAGTACACCACACCACCACACACACACACACACACACACACACACACACACCATTTCTTTTTGTGAACAATCTGGATAACTTCTTAATTAAATACTTGCCTGGGTTTGCATAACCTTAATGAAGTACAAATGCAAATGTTTCTAAGATTGAAGAAAATTTGGAATCATTACTACTGTTCCACCTAATTAGGAGATCCAAAATGCATTGAAGCATCCACAGCTGCTAGGCTAGCTATTGTTATAATTGTTAGGAGACTCCCCACAGTGGACGTTCCCTTTCAGACTCTGGATTAGACACAAACCATATCCAACCACCTGTTTTCACAGAGAGATTGTTTATTAAACCAGAAATAAAGGTTACAGTGGCTGCTTTCTAACTCAGGCAGAAAAACAACAGCCAATGACCTTTCAGGTGTAACTTTTATTTTTCCACTAATTAATTTATTTTTTAATTAAGTATTTTCTTCATTTACATTTCCAATGCTATCCCAAAAGTCCCCCCATGCCCTCCCCACCACACTCTCCTCCTCACCCCACTCCCACTTCGTGGCCCTGGTGTTCCCCTGTACTTAGGCATATAAAGTTTGAAAGACCAATGGGCCTCTCTTTCCACTGATGGCCAACTAGGCCATCTTCTGACACATGCAGCTAGAGACACGATCTCTGGGGGGTACTGGTTAGTTCATATTGTTGCTCCACCTAAATAAAGAGGAACACTCCTCCATTGCTGGTGGGATTGCAAACTCTCTATAAAAGCAAGCAGGTGTAACTTTTAAGAAAAGAAAAGTCTATTCTGTGTTAGAATAGACTAGAATGCAGTGATGTATTTTGATTGGGCATGTTAATTAGGTGAACCAAAGCAGGCTTTTGATAGGTGGACCTTGCTAACCATCCTCCACAGAAGGAAGTGGCCAAATAAGGGACTAGAACTTGGTAGCTAGTTTAGGAAGGTAACATAACAATTTTAGCAAGGCAAAGGGAATTGGGGAAAAAGGTGAAGCTTGTTAGAACCATTTTGGCCAGAGTTCTTTCAATAATGGCTTTTTGTTTCAGATATTTCACTCTCAGTACAAGCAAAGAATATTCTTATAGGTATGCATACACACACACACACACACACACACACACACACACACACACACACAAACACAAACACACATAACACAGGGGGAAGAAAGACTAATTGCAAGCTTTAATGATTCTGTTCTGAGCATGAGGATAAACAAGGATTTTAGACATGAAATTGTGTTTGTGTCTTATACACACTGCACAGTGTGGCTCATTAAACAACTGAAGATAATCTTTCATTTTTTCCTTTGATTATTTGAAATTTTCAGAATAAGTGAATCTCAGATAGGCAGTTTAGACACTTCTTATGAAAACAATAATTTTTATGTAGCATCTTTATATTTTTGCTAGGATTTATGCCCATCAAAGCTATAAAACTGATTTGTTATTTATCCATTTCATTGTTAACAATGTACCTTTATTTTCATTAGAATTCTTACATATTATGATCCTTTCAGTCAACCTTAATTATAACAGATAAATGAAAGACAAATAATACTATTATCCTTATTGTGTCTTCTCTTAAAATTTTGTTTACCATATCCATCCATATAATCTCTACAATTGCTTTTCCAAATAGCTAATGCTTGAAACTATAATCTGTAACAGTACATATGTGCTGTAATTAATAACATCAATAATCTCTGATGATTCATACTAGAAACCTAATATCTTCAAAAATGTTAGCTAAATTTTCTCAAAATTAAATCATTCGAAAGTCAACATTACAAATGATATATCATGAATTAAATACCTAAATAATTACCTTCTTTTGAGTAACCCTTGTATTATCAGTACATTATTAATTACAAAAATACAGAATTATATATTCAACTAGAATAGCTTGAGAAGTATTTTGGAGTATCTCCTTGAATGAGCATTTCTACATACAAGTCAAAATAAAGAATGTTTTGGTTGTTTGTGTACAATCCTCATATACAACCTTGGATTTCAGGTTATCCAATCTAAATCATGCACAAATTTTGTTTTTTACAGTCCCTTGTACCTAAAATTCTCTTCCTTCTCCATTTAATGGTTTATTTTTATTTTTGCTTCTCTTCATCCTGATTCATTCCCCCTCAGGTTGTTTGCTCACCTTTTCCGACTCTCTGTATACTATCACTTTCTCTTAAGACAGTTGGTGGCATTTGAAGATGGGATTTGACTATTAACACAATCTTGCCTTCACATGGCAGACATTTCCCCAAGGAGCTGGCTTGCCTTTGAAATTGGCTTTAGATCTGACAGGGCTTCTTCAGTTTCACATTACTGCTAGTCCAATAGAGAAAATGAAGCCAGGAAATTTGATCAGGTTATCCTAGGGCAAAAAGAAAAGGTTGGTTTTGGGGAAATGGTTAATTTCCATTATCCAGCAGGGATTCACCAGCCTGTTCTGAGGAAAACAGAAACTGGATTTCCATTTATCCATCCAGATTTTTTTTCAGAATTAACAGCTTTAGGTTGTTTTTAAAGATAAGAATGCATAATGGATTCTGAATGCTGAATTTAATTCTTGATACGATGTTATCTCAAAGCATGGGTCGGAACAGCATGCCCCATACCTCTCTCCCCCTCCTGTCTGCCACCACCAAGCCACCTACACTTTTCTGGGTCCTTTAATAGCCATTTAGCCAAAGGAAATGCTCAAAGTTTAGATTTGAATTTTTGTTTCCTAAGATTAATTGAAAATATGTCTGTACCTCTAGATCCTAGTTAAATGGCCATACAATAGTGTCAATTTGCTTTTACAGATCAATTAAAATCTAAATTACTTGTTAAAAAAAAAGAAATCTAACATGCTTTAAAACAACAGACTGTGTAAGCCGGAGGTCAAGAACCAGACAATAGGTTAGTTGAAGAAGGACTTTCAGAATTGTATATTCTTTTATCTTTCTTATTTCACAAAGTAGAATGTTGGGTACCAGGCTGTTTCATTAAGCAGCAAGAAGAAAATAAATCTGGCACTAATTCCTTGCATCATTAAACATAAGATGGACCAATATGCATAGGAGGCCCATACTTTTAAAGCACAAAGCCTTTGAAAACAGTCAACTTCTACTCCCTTGCTTCTTTTCTGTGCCTTTTGTTATATCCTATAAGAGATAGCTAATAAGCTCAGGGCCAGGTTTATTTTATAATGGAGCTACATGTTTTGTGCTGGATCCATTTTCTATAATTCCTAGGACCTTGTAATCCAAACCTGCTTCGTGTGTGCACAATGGAAACCAACATCTCTTTCTTCATTTGCACAGAACCAATTTAAATTTGTCGCACTTACTCCCTCATTATAAAGAAAAAATGGAGCATGCCTTTTCAGGCTTAGCATTGCATTTCACAGATGATATAGGCAAACGTGGGGGTGTCTCACCAAATGCAGGTGAAGAGGAGGATGCTAATTAAGAACCATCATTCAATGTCATTTCTACATTAGATTAAGAAAAATCCATTACAACACTCCATCTTATTTTTCTCAAGAGGTCATGATCCGAGCTACTAACCTCATCAGAACAAATAGCTATAATCACTCTTTATCCACTTCGCCACAGTTCAAGCTAAATTTAGACCTCATTTGCCTTTTATCAACATGCCTTCTAAATGCAGTGTAAGCACTTCTTCGTTCTGAAGAACACAACTACATACATCTCTGCCCAGATGCATTTCTGTCAAACCGAGACAGTTCATTGGAAGTGGGAAGATTCTCACTTAGGGTCCAGAGGCTAATTTTCCTTTTATAGACTGCCCAGGATACAACTGGGAAAAGAAGTTCTGTGAATTGAGCTTTAAGCTCTTGTAAGAATACTGCCAACATCAAAGATAAAGGAAGGTTTGAATGGGATATATGCAAATGCACTTGTGTTATTTGAAGGAAATCAATTTGGACCATTGCTGTGATCTTTTTGTTATTGTTTTTATAACTTCATTGATCATGAAATTGGTCTTTCATGAAGTCAACCCCTTAGGTACAGTACATAGGTGCTGATTCATGTGTAATTGCCTTCTGAAGTCTGAAAATATATTACTAATTAATGATGCAGCTTTAATAGTAATATTGATTTAACAACTCTGCTCTTTCTTCGGAAGTGGAAGTCACAATACAGACAATCAGTAGCATTACACACACGCAAACACACACACACACACACACACACACATGCATGCATGCATGCATGCACCAAAATTGTCTGAATATATTATTTAAAAAAAAGTGACTGGTACCTAGATGACTATCCCAGCAGTTCATTTGGAGTCACACTTTATTTGAAATAAATGTTTGATTTTTCGAATAAGATCATCCAATGTTCCATAAATTTACTTTTGGATAAAACCAGTTTTAAATTTGGTATATATTCATATTGAAATCAATAAATCACAAGTAGGTCATTTATATAACTAATAGCATTAAGTTCCTTAATCGGTTTGCATTGCAAAAATGATTCAAGTTGTGTTTGAAAATCGCAAAAATCCTGACACTATAGGTAAGAGGAAAGAAATTATGAGTGAAACTATAATAAAAAACTTAATTTTTTATTAATGTGTCTTTTAAAATAGATGGTAATCTATCATATAATATAAGAATTCTACTGTTGCTTATGATGCAACATTGGCAACAATCATCATTTTCACCTTAATTTGCATGGGCTTTGTGAGGCATCCACTAAATGCAGTAGACCTTACATATGCTGAAAAGCTAATACATGGTTGTCCTCAAGTAAAGTGAACAGCTTTCTCCTCCCTCCTAAAATGACCCTGGACTGCAAACACATGTGTTGGCATCTGATAGAATGGCCGAGCACTATTTGCAATATAGCATGAATCCCATACATCAAAGCTCATGGGTGACATGCTCGCAGATAGAAAGTTTCTGCATGAATGTGTAAAATACATGTTAAAACACTTGGATCAGAGAAGACAAATTCAAGTGTGTTCTGTTACTTTTCATGTGTGTGGCCCTGATGGAGATGATCCAGTTCTCAGTGATCCGTTTATCTCCACCTGTAACCAGAGAAAGAAGTTGTAGACATTAGTAAAGAGTGTAAAGATTGGTTGAAGTGATATATGATGCTTATTATATAGTGGTTATTATTTTAACAACTTTATGGGTATGAGTATTAATGAAGCATGGCTGAGGTTCTGAGGGAAAACTGAATAGAATTCCCCTGATAATCAGAGCCATTGTATCCTTTCTGTGTCTTCATATTGATCTCCCTTCCATGCCTTTATATAAGAGTTCTTTAGAAAAAAAATACTGGATTAGGACTTAACCTAATAGCCACAGTTTAAATTCTGTGTTTTCGTTAAGGCCCTATTTCCAAAGAGAGTCACATTTGGAGATAGTGCATTGCAGAGTTAATGTTTGTGTTGGATCAAGGACATTCAAGATGGCAGCACTAGCGTTCAGAAGCAGGGAGTAAAGAAAATTGATGATGGTTGTGGAAACAGATTTGTGGTTGGGGAATACCTTTATTGTTTATTGTTATATTGTTTTAAGATGAGGTTTTGCTATGAAAGACCAGCTGCCCTTAGCTGCTATGTAGCTAACCTTGGCTTTTTGAAATCCTATTTCCTCATTTCCCCTACCTGCTTGAAGTACTGATAGCAAAAGTCTATACTGCAACACCCAGGTCATTGTCACATTTGAATGCAACCAAGTATTAAAATATAAAATTGAAAGAACAGGTTACTTGTGGTGGCACTATAATTCTAGGATGTGGGACAGTGATTCAGGGGACATTTTATGTTATGGGGACTATGTCTCCAAAACAACAGAACAAATAATTAAACCCCAGGATAAATTGAAGTGTTTGAGTTTGGGACACAACATGTACAAAATTATGATCTTTATTCTACTGAGCAGTTAAAAATGTGTGAAGATTTTTTTGAGTAGTTAGCAGCAGTATTTGGAGTTTGAGGAAAGTTGACATGAGAAAAATCAAGAAGATAGTAACTGAAATCTTTGTACTTTCTTTGTCCAAAACTTGTGCCTGTAGAGTAGGTGGCAGCAGCTATGGTGAAGGGGTTAAAGGGACAGAAGAGAAAATACTGATTGATTCTTTGTTCCTGACATTTCTGAATTTTTACAACTTGGATGTCCAGTTATCACTTTGAAACAGTGAACAGCAGTATCTCCAAATGCTACTGTCTTTGGCAATAAAAAATAAGGTCTTAAAGAAAGCACAAAAGTTCAACTGTGGCTGCCAGGTTGAATCCTAATCAGATATTTTTATAAAAAAAAAAAGACTCTTATATGAAGGGACAGAAGGGAGATCATTATGAAGACACAGAATGGATATGCTTAAGCCAAGGAAAAGGGCCTCGGGGCTAACTCACCTGGCACATACCTTGATTGCAGATGTGAGCCTCTAGGACTTTGAGATGATGAATTTCTGTTGTTTATGTTCCCTGGACTGTAATGTTGTGTCATGAGAACCTTAACAAAGCAGTATAATGCAATTCACAGAAACAGTGACAATAGACCCCTAGAAGAGCTGAATCATTACTGATCAGTGTACATAGATTCATATTCAGATGGCTCAGACTCTGAAAAGGAAAGGATTATTCTCTCTGAATGACCACATAGTTATGCTGGGAATGCTGAGATATAAAGCTGTCATTTTGTCTGGAGAAACACACATACCTTTGGGTATTTTATTAGCCAAGATATTTAATGATAGCTATTAAAAACAAAAAAATCCTAGTGGCTTGGATTTAAATATAGTTCAGCGGCTTTATGGAATAGAATTTTATAAAATTATTTTATGTTTATTGTGATCATTCAAAGTTGGATGTCTTCTCGTTCTCTCTCCTCCACCTCTCTCTCTCTCTCTCTCTCTCCCTCTCTCTCTCTCTCTCTCTCTCTCTCTCTCTCTCTCTCTCTCTGTGTGTGTGTGTGTGTGTGTGTGTGTGTGTGTGTGTGTGTATGTGTGTGTGCAGGAACATATATGAATACAAGTACCAGTGTGACCTTGTGTTTTTGTGCATACATGTAAAACTTGAGGTGTTGTTTCTCCTCAGTTCTCTCTTTTTTTTTTTTTTTGCATCAGGTCTCAACTGGTCTGGAGTCCACGTAAGCTAAGTTGTTGGCTGGTGGGTGAATCCCAGATAATTCCCCTTCTCTGCCTCTCCATCATTAAGATTATAGGTACATCTATTTACCATATGCTACTTTTTACTGTGGGTTTCGGTGGGTGAACAAACCCATGTTCCCATGCTTACAAAATAAGCATTGCTACCAGTTGACCTAAATTTCTAGCCCAACTATCTCTTCAAGCTCTCTGGAGATTTCCATATTTTTCTTGGTACTGTACTATTTTACCACATGGACAGAAACAGACATTACTGGAAGGAGTGTTATATAGTTAGTCTTGACTATCAAATACTTCTTTCTTCTATGCTCTCTTGGGCAGAATTCAAGCACAAGGAAGGCATCCCTGGAAATCTCCTACAGCTTTGTACCTAGGAACAGCAAGAGAATGGAATGTTGATTACATTGGTCACCTTTGCATCATGGCTTACCAGACTTTCAGTGTGCAGAGTTATACATAAGAGACAAGAGGGAAGAAATAGCTAACTTGTAAGGCGTGTTGGTATCAAGTCTACCAGAAAGACCTCGTTGTAAACTTAACAATAAATAGCTATTGCAATCTGGAAAGTCTAGAACAGAATGTTAGAAATATTTTTTTCACCAAATGGATGGGGATTAATTGTTTTGGGCTTCGTACTTCAGTTAGAATCTTCAGCAGTCTTATAAAAAGCAAGACATAGTTGTGTGGCTCTGTGACCCCAGAATGGGAAAAGAGTATTAGTGAGCTACCTCTCTAGAGTTCTCTAATCAGAAATCATAGTCTAAACATTTGGCTTCTAGTTTAATGTTAATGAGATACAGAGGAGAGCGATTGACAAAGACATTCAATGTCTTGCACACACACACACACACACACACACACACACACACACACTGTACCACACACAAACAGAACACACATATCATACCCCCCATACACATACACCCCATGCATACAGAAACACACACACATACAGTAAGAAATTCAGAAATTTGATCTTTGTATAGATCAATTGAGTCCCTCTGTGGGGATTATTAAGAAGTCAATAGTAGTTTAGTAATAATTCACCCTTCTCAATAATTTCATCCTCAATATAATGGTATTTCTAGGTATCAGAACTACTACTGTTTTTTTTTTTCATTCAACAGTGATTTCTTTTTATCCCTCTTGTACAGTTACTCCTTGCCATTCTCTCCTACTTTTTTTATACAATTTTTATTGTAAAGCACTTTCCTCCAAGTTTAAAACATTCCATCTTTCAGGAAGATCCTTAAGAAAGAAGGTAAGCACCTCAAAACAGCTTCAGAAAGTCACTGAAACTGACCAGATTCTTTAGGCCCTTTCCTGCCAAAGTAAGGAACAAAAGCCAAGAGTTCCTAGAAGATGCAGCAGAGTCAAGCTGCAAAGAAAACTCTCAGACCAGACCAGCTGCCCAGAAGAAGCAGAAACCATCTCTTGTATGTCTGTACGTTCTGAAGCATCAGAAAAAACACACTTCAAATTCTTAAGCCGCCTGCAGACTTGAGCACTATGATCAGACTTCCCAGCTCTGTGAGCTATCACCCGTCCTGGATGTTGAGATTGGCTTTGGTGATAGATTTGTCTTCTTGTCATTTCTGCTTCTGTAAGTAACCCCTCATCTCTTATCTTGTAAGTAACCCCAATACAAGTCATTGGTTTCCCAAATTAGACTTTGGTGGTATATATATATATATATATATATATGTTAATTTGTATTGTTTCAACAATGTTTCAGTTTATATTCTATTGATGTGATAAAATCATGACCAAACACAATGAGGAGAGGCAAAGTTTTATTTCAGCTTACAATTCTCTGTTCATAATCACCGAGGGACAACAGAGAAAACTCAGGCAGAAAGTCCAGCAGAAACGTGAAGGCAGGAACTGTAGCAGAGGGGAAGTGGATGTTTGCTGTTTTCCTCTCTGGTTCATGCATCTTGCTTTCTTATACAACTGCCAACATCTGCCCAGAAATGGTACTGTCTATAATGACCAGGACACTCCTGCATCAATCAAGAAAATGCCTCATAGACTTGCCTGCAGGCCTATGTGGTGAAGGCATTTTCTCAACCAATGTTCTCTTTTCCCAGGTGCCCCTAGCTTGGGTCAAGTTGATATAATAAGTAAAAGCTAAAACAAAGGCCAACAACTTGCATAGTCTCACTTTGTGTCCTAGCATGGCCTGGAATTCACTATGTAGCTTAGGATGACTTGGATCTCATGGGTGATCCTCATGCCTCTTTCTAGTATGGAGATTATAGACATGAGTCATCATACCTGGTTCTCGTGTTTTTAATACTCCTTTCTACATACAAATTGATAGCCTAACCCTTTCCTTATTCATTTGTCTTATGTACACTTACTAGATGTTCTGGGAAGATAGGTGAGGTCATTGGCAGGAGAGTTCTGCATACCTACAATAGGCAAAGCTTTTTAATCTTTCAAGCATTGGTTTTTGCATAGCAAACCACTATATCAAATATCTAATGAACCCCAATGCAGGTCAGCCATTAACTAATACTACCATGAATATTATTTGTAGAAACTGAAAAGACCCTTGCTACTTAAAGGCTATACAGAATTAAGAGCTACTGTGAGCCATCTGTGGTGATGATGATAAAGAAAAATTAGAGTGAGCTATGTCTCTTCTACTGGTTTCATGTTTTTAAATGGGGCTCCTTAGCAGTGACTATGATGATATCTAATAACAAGCCAACACACATAGTCACTCCCTTCTGTTTGCAATGCTCTGGCTTAGATTTTGAATAGCAGAATAACATAACAGAATTAATTTTATAATGGCTTATAAATCATATAATGACCCTCTTATTCCTTTCTGCATTCTCTGCCAGATCACTATGTAACTTCCCACTATGAACTTCACTGGGATATATGACGAAAGAGTGCCTTGTTTTCCACTTACTTTTGGTACATGGAGACATTCTTCAAATAGACATTATTGAAAAACAACTTCTATGATTATGACAAAAAATCAAGAATTATGAGTTACATCATTTCAGGGAAACTAAATTCCTTTTGTCATTTTTTTTCCTGGTAGGATGAGACAGCATCTATCTTGTCATTTATTTTTAAATGTGCAATACTTTGTTACAAGACAATACTAAAGGCAGTAGCTTCATGTCATTCCCATTGCTATGAAGTACAAAATCAATTATAATTCTGAGTTCAGTTTTCATGATGACTAAGAATTTTGGTGTGGAAATAGCCAGATGGGTCTCTGTCTCCCCAGTATCTTGTGACCTCTTTTAGGAAGCTTCCCAGTATTAGGTTTCTATACTGCTTGTCAAATGTCCCTTGATTTTAACTCTCCTCCTGTATTTCCTCCCTTGTCCTTCTCCCTATTCTCCACTTGATCCTTCTGTACCAGTGCTCCTTATTATCCATAACTATGTATTACATTTTCCTTTCAGAGCAAGATCTGTCTGTACCTTCCAGTACCTCTAATGCTATAAATCTTACCTCTGTCATTCTATAGATTAGATCTTGGTTGTCACTGATTTTACAGCTAATATTATATGTAAGACAGTACATTCTACATTTGTCTTTCTAGACACATCACTCAGGATGAATTTTTACTAGTTTCACACATCATCTGATGTTCTGTTGAAGGAATCTAGGCCATTTCCAATTTCTGGACTTCATGAATAGATAAACAGTGAACATGGTTGGGCAAAAGTCTTTGTGGTAGTATGAAACATCCTTTGAGTGCATACTCAGGAGTGGTATAGCTGGATCTTGAGATAGATTGATTCTCACCTTCCAGACGAGATTATTTGTCTAGAGAATATCTTGTGTCTATATGGAGGTGGCACCTGTTACATCATGGTATAAACACCATGAGAAACACAAATCCTATGATTTACAATAGTATCCAGTCTTCAAGATCTACTAGGGCTATGGTGGCACAAACCTTGTTAGAATAAGCAACTAAGATGTGATTTGAGTTAAAACCCATTCCATGAGATAGAACCATTAAAACACTGCTTGGATGTCCAAGAACCAGAGACTAGTTAGCCCAGGGACTTTAGAGTAAAACCAAATATTGTTGTTCTGAAAAATGAATGAATTAATGAATGAATGGAAAGAAGAGAAGAGAAGAGAAGAGAAGAGAAGAGAAGAGAAGAGAAGAGAAGAGAAGAGAAGAGAAGAGAAGAGAAGAGAAGAGAAGAACATAGCAATACAATGACTAGTAATGGTATGTTGCTATATTCTTAAATTGATACCTTGCTTAGCCATCATCAGAGAAACTTCTCCTGTAGCAGACAGGAACAAATCCAGAGATTCTAGCCAAACATAACACAGTACATGAGATCTTGGAACACGCAATTCTAAATAGGATGTCCCTATCAAATCTCTTCTCTTAGGGATAGGGAGACTCCAAGAAAAAGGGGGCAAAATAAGGCTAAGAGCCAGGGGGTACAGAGGACGTAAAGAGAACAAGGTCCTCTAAATCAACATGAACAAACCTTACATGAACTTACAGCATTCACAGGACCTACATCAGATCATCTGCATACACACACACTACACACACACACACACACACATATATGTGTGTGTGTGTGTGTGTGTGTGTGTGTGTGTGTGTGTGTGTGGTGTGTGTATGTGTGTATATAGTGTTTGCCAGTTTTGTATAATTGATCCCTTTACTGGCTTCTGCTTAGGCACAAACATGCCACTGTTTTCTCCAGCAATGGAAGAAAAAATTGAAATAGAAACATCTTCTTTGATATTCCTAAGACAGATTTGTGGCTCTGATAGCATATTATGACTATGAAGGCTATGGAGCCATCCATAAACCCTTAATAGTTTGCCTCTCAGAATAAAATAAGTTGTGTTTGTAACATGGTCAGCCACAGTGTCAAGCCTGTATTTATTAAGGGCCTCAATAAAATGGCTATTTAGAAGAATCAGACTGATACATTGATGTGTTAAAGACAGAAAGTACCCCAAGGGAAAGCATTTTACCTAGGGAGAGTGGTACACACTTGCAGTTGGAAGGCTCCCCCCCCACCCCCCCCAGGCGTGCCATCCAACTCATAGCAGGATGCTGCACTTTGATTCAGGGCCTGAGTAGGTCTCCATACAGTGTTATCTGAGCTGCATTTGAGATGAAAAGGATCCCTATAATGGGTCAAACTGATAATCTCTGCAGGCTACCTCTTGGTTAGGATTGGATAGTTAAGAGGCAGGGAATCTCTTCAACTCCAGATGAGAGAGAAAATGCTATTTCTTGAATGTATCCAAGATGGCCTCTCTGACTTTAACCCTAATTATTTTATTCACACAAAGAAACTTTGAGGTGTATTAATGATCAATTTATTCCAAATATTTAGAAAATAATCAATCTCTTTTGAGGGCAATTATATGTTTAGTAAACACACAGTGTGTTCTTATATGTGTGTACATGAACACATGTAAACATTTGAATTAATGACAATTCAGATGATGTTTCAGGCCATTTTTCCTATTTATGAAAGCAACTAGGGTAATTAGTAAATCTCACCTCAGTCTTCACTTGGGCATCCAGCAGATTTGTGCAGAGCCTTAGTTCCACAGGATACATGGTTGTCAACTGTTTGCTGTGTGCATGCCTGTCTGTACTTTCCCATTTCCTTTCACATGTTTAAAGACCTTTTATTGTACCATTAACATTACCATTACACCCTAACAGGTAGTACAGGTTTTACTGACAAGGTGATTTCTCAAGAAACCCATAGTCTTGGCTTTCTTAGTCTGAATCACATTATTCCTTTTTTAGAGCCACTGCTGCCTCTTGTTATAGGATTATTATTTTCTTAATTAAATATGTACCATAATTGCTCTAATAAGTAATACAGTTTGAGGCTTTTATTGTGTCATTTTTTGTTTGTTTGTTTGTTTGGTTGGTTGGTTTTGTTTCAAGATATCCTTTTACTAGAGATCCATCTCCTGGGAATCACGAGCAAAAACAAAGCCATCTATCTTTGACAAATATACACGACTATGCCAACTGACAGTAGTAAGTACACAACTGGTGATGTTCCCCACGGCTGGAATTCCATTTAACCACCAATTCCCAAGGAGGCCACTTCACTTGCTAATGAATGTGAACAAACCACAGTCATTATTCCTGGGCTAGACTGTGTTTTCTCTCTTTGTGATAACTCTAAAGGGGGGCTGTTTTACCTTACAGCTTTGATCACATGACGGTGAGAAAACCCAATAACTTCAAGGCTAGGAGTTTATTGGCCTAAATGTAAAGCAGAACAGAGCACTGGGGCTTCGAACAGTATTTTACGGGAAACCTTTGCTGACCCTTCCATAAACAATCCCTTTGCTGGAGTCCCCATTCTATGCTGGTTTGCTCTGTCATTGGTGTGGAGTTATGGCTGGAATAAATTCCTGTTGAGGGTTTAAAGGTTGGCATGGGAATCCTTTCTTCTCGGGACTTTATAATGGATGTGTGTAGTCTGTCAAGCATGGAACATACCCCAAGATTTATTCACAAACTTTCAGAGAAGTCAATTGCCTACTAATACCCTCAACATCTAGCACAACTGGTGATTTTTTTATATTTAATATTTATAATCACCCAAACTTTATACTTGAACCATCTGAAGATGGTCTAAGTAAAGCTTTGCAAGCATCACATTAGCAATTCAAAGTTATTTCAAAAGGATTTTAAAGTATCTTAACATCTTGCTATTTATATTCCACAACATGGAATTGGTAAGACATTTTTTATTTTTACTATATTTGAATTGCATAGGACCCACACTAATTAAAGCACAGCTAGGTTTCTAGGCAGTATTAGAGTAAAAGAAAGATATCAAATTGCCTTTTACTTAAATTAAATAGCATTTAATGAAAAGTTGTATTTTCTCTATTGTATTGATAAATCTATTTCTTGGGTATATAGAAAAATAGCATAAATGTATTTTCTAAATGAAGACTATCAGTATATTGTATGTTCTTTGTTTTTTTCCCAGTATTACTGTCTTTTAAAATCATAATAGATATTTTTGTTTTCTTTCTTTCCCTCCCTCTCTCCCTCCCTCCCTCCCTTCCTTCCTTCCTTCCTTCCTTCCTTCCTTCTTTCCTTCCTTTCTTTTTTTCTTCCTTCCTTTCTTTTTGTTGCTCTTGAGACAGATTCTCACTAAGTATGTAGGCTGGCTTCCAACTTATGATCCTCCCACCATAGGCTCAGGCCAGCAACACCACACCTGGCCTATATTATGATTTTTTGTGTGTATTTTTATTCTACAATTTTGCATATGTACTTATAAAAACTAAAAGTGTTGTTTTCTGATGTTTATCTGAATGAATGGAAACAATACTATATTGGATAAAATGCGCTACGACAAATATTTCCTGCCGCTATTTATAGTAATTATATCTGGTTCTCCAGAAATCTTCAACCAAAGTTAGCTTGGATTTTTTTCAGTGCCATTCTGAGGACAAAAAGGAACTATCCCTCCAAATACAGTATGTCTGATGTACAAGATTGTGGTTAATCTCATGGTCAGATATTTATCAGTTAATCAGTGCTAGCTGTTTCTTTCTACCACAAATAATTTTCCAAGAATCATTGTGGGGTAAAAAAAGAAGAAAAAATCCCATATGGTACTCAGTTGAAACTTACTCCGTACTCCTGAAGCAATTTGCTCACATTTAGACAAAATGCAAGTCCTTTTATTTTGAAGTGCACTGTCTATATTTGTTCCATTTTGTTTTCAAATGCAAATGCTCAAGTGCTTTATATTCTCATCAGCAAAGAGCCCAGTGACTAAATCATAATTTAATGATCTCTTTCTTCCTCGAGAAGTGATGCAAAATTTAGATCTGAAAAGATTTTTTTTTTGGCTTGTATTTAATTTAGCTGTTTTTTTTTTCATAAAATATCTGCAGGTTTCTGCAGTTGTGCTAATAATAATACACTAGATGAAATTAACATTGTGAATATGATGCATATTTATTTAGGAGATGGAGTGGTTTCAATAAATCTTCATATATGGAACCATATTTCATGTGATATTGGGAAATTATCTTAGTTTTGTCAAAAGCAAGAGCTAAGCCTTTTTTGCTTCAACAGTCATAGACGTAACTAAAAGAAAAATAGCCTTTTATATTTACCAGCTTATTTACTGTAGCTTGGAGTCTGTTCTCTTCTAAAAGGAATGGAGTTTCCATATGGCTACATTTCCTTCAGCTTTGAAAACCACTTTCACTGTGTCTAGCAGTGCAGTTCTGGTGCGAGTAATTTTGGTTTGTTCTAATAGAAAACCAAAAGGGTTTACTTTGCTTATGTGTTTGAATAGTCTCTTGAGACAAAGGATTATGAATGGAAACAAGTCTTTGGGCTTTTCCTATGGTTCTTCACACATATCTTATTTTTTACTTGTGTATGTGTATGTGTGTGAGAGACTGCAGTTGTGTAGGTCCCACGGAACATGTATTGATGTCGGAGCACAGCGTTCAGAGTAGATCCTCACTTTCCATCTTTGTTTGAGGCAGGGTCTCTCTTGTCTGCTGCTCCAAGCAAACTGATCTGCTGACTTCAGGATCATAACGTGTCCTCACATCACATCTTACTATAGGAATGTTGGAACTACAAGCACACACTACTACATCTGGCTTTTTTTTAATGGAAGTCCTGCATTTTTGCATGTAGTTTTGAATGCTTCAAACCCACATAAAATCAAATCCAAAATCTTTATTATCCTTTCAAAGAAAACAAACACAACATATTCATTGTTGAAAATAGAGTTTTTTTGTGTTAATTTAGTGTATCACATACTAGCAGTTTGTGATCTAAGAAAAACGTGTGGCGGCATAGGCCTGTATTCACATTATTTTGGAGGCTGAGAAAGTAGATATACTACAAGATCTAAATCACAATAAGCTAACTCTGGAGTTTGAGGCTGGAATCTCTATGGTAACCCCAAATAATTCAAAATGGCTCAACATATGCTAGAAACAGAATAATGTATTTTGTATTCAATAAGCAAAGAATGGTCATGATCAAGTCATCAGATTCAGCAAAAAAAATGGATTTAAAACATATCTATAACTAAGCCTTAAAAAATACAAGAAAACATTATTCAAACACACCTAAAACTAGGAAAATTAAGTCAAGTCGAATCTTTTAAATAAATAATTATAAGAGTACTCTAAACGGAAATAAATTATCTAAAATGAAATTTTCCAGTTCCTTCGGTGGTAGATAAATACACTAAAAGATTTTCTTAACTTAAAAATAAGGGGAAAATTAGTAGAGAAAAAATAGCCAGAGCATCCACATAATAAAATGTATATTTTTTCAGCAGATTCCTGGAAAAGATAAAAGAGGTCAGCAGGAGTGTGTATGTGTATGGGTGTGCTAAAAACTGGCAAGTGTATAAATGTAAAGAAATTTCAGAAAGATCAGTAGATAGATGCTCAATAATCAAAATTCTAAAAAAAAAAATAATAAACATGGGAAAACATCCAGAAAGAAAATGAGCATACCACACTACATATTCCTTACAGCAGTTTAAAGTTGGAAAATGTGAGTAGTGAAATGCAGGTGTGTAATCCAAGTATGGATGGACACAGGGCAATCAGAGGAGGTGAAGGCTCTGCTCACTGGGCAACCGCAAGCCCTGACTCAAAACAACAGCATCAAAACTAAAAGAGCATCAGTCTGTGAAGAGTGTACTCTGCAAGATTGTTGACCTGAGTTTAAAGATGAGTCAAACGGGCCTGGATAATCTCTGTATAATCCCAATGAACATGTTTACTTTGAAAGGAAAAGGTTGGATTCTGGATCCTAAACACTGCATGTGAAGCTGTAATTGACTAATTGATTTCTAAAGTGTTAAATATAAGCTAATAAGGAATAAAGCAGCACCAATACTCTTTTCAAAAGTCCAGATGAATTCTAGGTTGGTTTTAAACTTAAGTATTTCCACTGAGACTTGATCCTAGTTACTCTTAGTAGGGTACATTGTGCTAATAAATGACACGTGTGTGAAATTTAAGAATCAGATCAGAGCAACAGGCCCCTCTTTATCTTCTCACTTTGTGTTGGGAATTTTGTACTTTTATAGTCATGAGATGAATCAGAAACTATTGAAATTCGCAATTACTATGATATAGAAAAAACAGATGAGTAATTTCTCCTAGCTATGTTTTGGTGGTCTTTATTGAATTTCATTCAGTTTCAGTCTCTCTCTCTCTCTCTCTCTCTCTCTCTCTCTCTCTCTCTCTCTCTCTGAGTCTGTCTCTCTCCCTCTTTCCCTCCCTCGCCCTCTGTGTGTGTAAGCAGCTTATTTTGCTTAGCTTGATGACATTGTGTCTACCCATGTTTCTGTAAATGGCAAGAAACATTTTTTTCTTTGTTTCTCTATCATGCTCCATTGTATCCGCGTGTGTGTGTGTGTGTGTGTGTGTGTGTGTGTGTGTGTGTGTGTGCATGCTCGCGTGTGTGTGTGGTTTTTTTTTTTACACACACACACACACACAGAGATACACTGGTGCCATGTTTTCATACTTAATACTGTGAAGAGTGCTGTGACAAACAAGGCAGAATATGGAAGCTTTCAGTGTCATAATTTTATTTGCATGTATATTCAGGAGTGGAAATGATGGGACATGCAATAGTTATATTGTTGTGTTAAGAATATTTCCAAATTATTTTCCACGGTAGATATACTCCTAACACTTTTCATCCCTATGAATGCAAGGCAGGAGGAAACTTATGCGTTAGATCCTGTTTGACTTCTCCGTGTCCTGCAGTCCAAGTGTCTGGTGTCTTCAGTAATAAGATATTATGATGTTGTTCTGTGAGCATCCAAGTACATTGACTAGAGCTTTTAATGTCTTTGGGACCTTTGGGGCCTCTCTAGCCAACCACTAATAAGGAGGTATTCCACACATAGTGCCAGAGTTTTAAATCAATACTCATTGGCCTTGGGGAGAGGGAGGGCATTATTTACCCACACTGAGAACCACCTCCATTCAAGCTTTCTTTAAAATAAACTTTAGAACAGATTTACAAAATAGCAGGTGTCCACCTGGCTTTTTCATTCATTCCTCTCTTTCCTCTTACCTCTTTAGCCTCACGATTCAGTTCAAGTTAAAGGTTTTCAGGGAATATAAAATGTTAAGATGTTCATCCTCTGTGAGATTAATAATTTGAAAAAATTTTTGCCATTCTTCAAGTTTTCTCAGTTCTGTTTATTATTGCCTTTGTTGGTGTAATAATCTCACTTGTCTGTTTTCCTATCTGTTCATGCCTGTGTCTTTGGGGTCCTACCTAAAAAGTCTCTCTCTAGACCCACAGTCTGAAGTGTCTCCCTTTTGTTTTCTTATAGTAGATTCAGAATTTCAGAATTATAATTTTTGTTTTGACTTAGTTTTGATGTAGCTGGATATATTTCTCTACATCTAATTTTGCTAATACCATTTATTGAATAGACTATCTATACAGTATGTTTTTGGTGCTTTATCAATAAATTTCTATTTGATGTAGGGTAACTTCTGTACCCTCTTTATTCCATTTCTCTAGCCATCTGTCTTTATATAGTTCAACAATGGCATTTGGTTAGTATAATTTCATAGCATGTTTTGTAGTCAAGCATTGTGATGGCCCAGCTTTTTGTTTGTTTTGTTTTGGCTGAAGATTGCTTTTTGTAGCTTTGTATGTGAATTTTATGGATTTTTTCCTAGTTCCATGAGGAAAGTGATATTTTAAAGAGAAACTTAATGGAATCTATACATGGCTTTCAGTGGTGTGATGAATTATATTCATAGACAAGTTTTCAGGATTTGGAATCCTATAGGAGACCCACTTTTGGTCCTCTGGCTGTATCAGGGACCAGATTTCCAGAGATGTTTAATTGATAAAAGAAGACTCACAGTGAGTATGGATGACACTATCCTTGGTTTGGAGTCAAGAATTCCTAGGGGTCGAGGGGAAGCAAGCAATTTGAGTGCCCACATTCATCTCTGTTTCCTGGCTATGTTTGCGACATGACCAGCCAATTTATGCTTTTGCCAACAAGCCTTCTTGCTGTGGTGGACTGTAAAATCACTTAAACCACGAGGCAAAATATGTCCTTATGTTGTTAAGGTGCCTTCTGCCAGATATTTAATGACAGAAGTGACAAAGGTAACTAGTATAAGAATCTTGCTCAATTTAACAGTGTTGATTCTTCAGATCCATGAACATAGGGTTGTTTTTTTTTTTAATTTATTTATTTTTCTGTCTTCTCTATAATTCTAGCAGCAATTGAGGTTTTTATTATTGATGTTTCCCTTCCTTGGTTATATGTATTGCTAAGATATGTTTTAGCTGTTATGAGGGATTGTTGGTTTTTTCTTTCACAAAGTCCATTACTGTCACGTAAATGTGATATTCTACAACACTGATCTTTGTAGGCTGAAGCTTTACTAAGATCAGTTCTCACACCTTTTTAATAGAATGTTGAGGTTTTTCTATATGGGCAATCATATTCTCTAAAAACATGGGTAATTTAACTCCTTTTCACTTTCGCAAATCCTTACCTCTTGCTCTTGCTCTTGTTAATACTTTCAATTGTATAAAAAGTTCTAAAAGTTTTGGTCCTTGCCACAGTCCTGGTCTTATAAGAAACACTTACCAGTCCAATGTGATATTAGCTATACTATCTTTCCCATGTTATTTATTGTGTGTGTATGTATGTATATGTGTGACTGTATATGCACACACTCTTGCACATACATGCCTGTGATATGGCACATGGGAGGAAGTCAGAGAACAACCTATGTGAGTTGATTCTCTTGTCATGTGGATCCCAGAAAGAGAACTGTGATTGGTAGGTTTGGCAGCAAGCATCTTTACTCTCTGATCCAGCTCAACAGCTGATTTTTCACACACAGCATTTAGTATTTTGAGGTATATTCCTAGTATACCTGTTATATGGAGAAATTTTAATCATTAGAAGATGTTGAGTTTTACCAAATTTTACCATACATACAAATATATATGTATGTATGTATGTATGTATGTGCATGTATGTATGTATGTATGTATGTATATGTATTATGTATATATATCCTTTGGTCTTCTGATGTAGTAGAATCTTCTCACGTTACACCATATTGTATTTCTAGGATGAATCCAACTTGAACATGGCTTATGACCTTTCTGATGTAGTGTTGAATTCACTTGCTATAAAACCAAATTTTATTGCAGTTTCAGCTTTAAGCAAACAGTAAGCTGTCAGTTTGTTTTGAGATCTCCATCTCTAAATCAGATTGTCAGTCATCTGTCTCTCTTTTTCTCACTAAGATCAAGTGATTTTTAGACAGACTGATAACTATTAGCTGCCACTTTCTCTGGTGTCTTAGCTTGGGTGTCATTGCTGTGAAGAGATACCATAATCAACTCTTATAAAAGACAACATTTGACAGGGGCTGGCTTACAGTTACTGACTGAACTTTCATTATCATCATGGGAGGAAGCATTACAGAGTCAGGTAGGCATGGTATAGGAGAAATTGAGAGTTCTTCATCTTCATCTGAAGGCCAGGAGGAGAAGACTGTCTAGGAGTGGGGTCTCAAAGCCACCTCCACAATAACACACTCCCTCCAAACATGGCCATACTTACTCTAACAAGGACACACCTCCTAATAGTGACACTTCCTGAGCCAATCATATTCTAATCACTACATCTGGCTTACATCAGGCTTGCTGAGTAATCCTTAGTCTTTTCCTGTTGGTGTAATCAGGAGACCAAGGTAAATCTCTGTTAGTCTTATTTCTGTTACTATAGTAAAATGTAGTGTTTATTTCAGTTCAAAGTTTAGTGGACTTTTGTCCATAATTGGTTCATTCAGTCACTTAGCTTATGGCAGCACAAAACAACATACACAGAAGTAAAAAACAAAACAAAACTTGGGAGGGAGAAGAAAGCAACCACAAGGGGAGAGGGAAGGACCTGAGAGGGACCTGGGAGGGACCTGGGAGGGACCTGGGAGGGACCTGGGAAGGACCTGGGAGGGACCTGGGAGGGACCTGGGAGAAAAGGGGGATGGGATGGGGGTGGTGGTGAAGAGGAGAACCTGATTGGGTATTGTGTGGGGAAAAGAACTGAAATCTCTGAGGGCCAGCAGAAAGAATAGAAACATGCAACCTCGGGAGGTAGGAGGTTGAGAGGACCCTCCTGAATGTGCCAGAGACCTGGGAGGTGACAGACTCCCAGAACTCAATGGGAGGGGCCTTAGATGAAATGCCCTGCATTGGGGAGAGGGAACTTGTAGAGCCCACCTCCAGCAGAAAGACAGAGCATCATATGAGGAATGGGATTGCTACCCCACAGTCAAAACTCTGACCCATCATTTTTCTTGTCCAAATGAACTGCAGGGATAGAAATGGAGAGGAGCCTAAGAAAAAGAAGGTCAGCAACAGGTCCAAAGTGGGATCCAGATCAAAGGGAAGCTCCAAGGCCTGACATTATTACTGAGGCTATGGAGTGCTCACAAAAAGGGGTCTTATCATGACTGCCCTTCGAAAGAGCCAACAAGCAGCTGAATGAATCAGAGGCAGTTATTTGCACCCAGTGAACGGACAGAAGCTTCTGACCCCTGTGGTGGAATTAGGGGAAAGCTGGAGGAAGTTGAAGAGTAGGGCGACCTGTAGGAGGACCAGCAGTCTCAATTACTTTGGACCCCTGAGATCTCTCAGATACTTACTGGACCACCAACCAGGCAGTATACAACAGCTGTTATGAGGCCCCCAGCACACATACAGCAGAGGACTGACTGATGGGTCTGGATTTAGTCACAGAAGATGCACCTACCCCTCAAGAGACTGGAGACCCTAGGGAGTTTAGAGGTCAGGTGGGGTGATGGGTGGTAGAGACAGGGGGGTACAGGGAGGAGGTGTGGGATGTGGTATGGAGGTGGACTGGGAGAGGAATAAAATCTGGGAGTTTAAAATAAATAAATAAAAAGAAAAAACAAAAATAAAATTTACAGAACTCCTCAACAACTAAGAATTTACCCCATAATACAGTTTGAGATCAGTTCTGATAACGTAGGACTTTGGAGCAAACCACCAATAGAACAGTAGCTTAGCCATGTCAGACATTTCTGACTGGAGGACATCTTCCTGATTTGCAGAGGTAGTCAATGGGTGCCTAAAATGTGTGATTTGATAGCACCTGCCACTGACTTAATTCCAGAGGATAAGGTTATTAATGGCCATACAATGACATAGTCCTTAAAATTATCCATTAAACATATCGGATTCTACGAGCTCTTAGAGCCAAACCACGTGTATTAACGATCCAAGGCATGAAACGGGGGTGACTTACTCTATTTGTCCCAGAATTATTGTCCTTTGATTTTTAATGCAAGTCGTTTTGTTCTCGAATGAAAGGACAAGCGAAGGGAATCCAGGCTCTCTGAGGTTCTGCCGAGTCACTGTTCTGGTCTTTGGCTTTGTTAGTTTCTAAACTGAAGGAGGCTGCTTTGTGTTTCCAAGGTTGCCTTTGAAGGATCTTTTCCTCAGAGGAACATCCTGCCTTCCTTTTATTACAGCAGTTGGCCTGAAAATCCCAGTTGATCTGTGACTGTTGGGAACTGCTAGACCGCAAGGCCATTTCCAACACTACAGCTCTTCCACTAAACAATTTTTCTAGGAATGATGCCATTATCACTAGCAACTGGCTTTGCCAAAAGGCAGTGCTCTTGCAATAGCCCCAGCCCTGGGAATGATACCAAATGATGCTTCAGCCAGAGGGTAGGCAGTAAATCAACAGGAAAAGAAGAAAATCTCCACAGCTTTTGATACCTTTTATGTTTTTCCAGTCCACTGGCCTATCTCTCTCACCTTCTGCTTCTATTTATGAGAGCCCATCCTCCCTCCTTTGTGGTCCAATAGTCGTGTTTTCAATTGGCAAGGTCTTCATTCATCATAAGAGAAAATTCTCACCTTTTGAAGTTAATGTGATCAGATTTTTTTTTTTGAACTGGTGAGAAGCTAGTGTTTCCCTAGGATCTCTTATAGATCAGGGGTGTGTGCTACGTGGAGAAGTGTCAGACAGTGGAGAGAGAGCCAGGAGAGAGGCCCAAAACAGCAGCAGAAGGTATCTTTCACAGCCTTTCATTCTGGCTGAAGGCTGTCTTCTGGTTCCAGACTTGCTGGAAGCTGTTGCTTTGGCCAGCAAGCATAGCTGTGTTGCCTGCATTTGCTACTGTATAAAAATATGGGCTCATGAATGGAGATGATGGCTGTGAGATACTTCTTGGATATAGACATTTAAAGGTATCAGCTTCTACTGAGCAGACCTCTGAATAAGTAGTTTTTTTCTTTCTTGGTTTATCATTTTCCCTCTCTTCCTCCTCCTCCTCCTCCTCCTCCTCCTCCTCCTCCTCCTTCTTCTTCTTCTCTCTCTCTCTCTCTCTCTCTCTCTCTCTCTCTCTCTCTCTCTCTCTCTCCCTCTCTCCTCTCTCTCCCTTCCTCCTTCCATCCCTCCCTTCCTCCCTCCCTCATTTCCTCTCTCATTCCCTCTTCCCATATTTCTAAACATTTTTCCTTCATCTTTTCTTTCTGAAAGTTTGGTTGCCTTGGGAAAGTAAGCTGCTATATGCTGATTTAATTGATATTTCTAGTTGCCCACAGGCAACTATTAATATTTCTAATCTATATGCAGGTTTCTTCGATATCAGAGGCTCAGAACTAGCGTGTGTGTGTGTGTGTGTGTGTGTGTGTGTGTGTGTGTGTGCGCTCATAAAGAAAATCCTTATGAAAGACTCACACTTTATTTATATTTCAGGCTATTGTGCCTTAGTATTATCTAATATAGTTTAGGACATTTAACTCTAAAAGATAGATATGATCTTCTTCATTGACTTTCTCCAGTGTTTATTAACACAGAGAAAACTGGGAAATGTCTGTATCTCTCCCCTTTCTTCAAATCTGCGTGCTTATTTTTCTTTCTTTCTTTCTTTCTTTCTATCTATCTATCTATCTATCTATCTATCTATCTATCTATCTATCTATCTCTGTATTTATCTATCTATCTACCTACCTACCTACCCATATACCTAGCTAGCTGCACACATTTTCCTATATTCTGCCCATCAATCTATTGATCTTAATGTGTCCATAAAACAAATGCCAGTGAAGAGAAAGCTGAGTCTTTAAAGGTTCTGTGTTTCTCTGGCCAAAATAGAGTTTTCTGTTTCTTTTGCCCAGGAAATGCCACCCCAGAAAGTGGTAAATTTGAGACCAACTTGGCTTTGTATCTCTCCTGGGGCTCCTAAATCTTGGAAATGGTTTCCTACAGGCTCAGTATTTTCCTTGTTGGAATTTATTTCAGTTTCCTTTGTTTCTACTTTAGAAAACATGCCGCATGAATAATGATGCCTCCGGCAGAGGAATCACTCCAGTAGCACAGTTTAAACCTAGGACACATCCTGCCCTCACTTGCATTTCTAATATGCCAGCACAGTCAGTAGGAATTGTGCCCACACACGAACTAACAGCCTTGAGCCCTCAAGGTTAGAAATTATGAACATGGAAAGGCCCATTTATTCATTTCAAAACATTTGATGTAACTGCTTCTGAGGCAGAATCCCAAGTCTCCGTCCTTCTTGTTGATCCCAGTCATGACATCCAACTCTGAGGATAGCACAGAGCCATAAATGTCCTCATTGTTTAGTGCACTAGATGAGAACAAGACAAGACTGTAAGATCAAACCTCCGTGGAGTAAAAGTTAGAAGTCAGTAATTCCATTACTGTCAAAGAGCACTTACATGCAACAGGATTTTTTTTTTAAAGCAACATTGTATGAACATTTTCGAAAGTATCATCAATGTGTGGAAGAAAAAAAATAATGAAAGAGTGTGCTCACCAGTTAGATTGCCAAAGTTTGTAGCCCCTCTTTACTGCACCCCTAAAACAAACATCATGTTTGCTGGTAAAAAGAGATACATACAACATCAGGAGTGGGCTTTGGCGCTGGGAATAAGCAAGGAAAGCTTGTATTCTATAGCGCTGTATTAATAGAGAGTAAATAGGAAAACGTCACTGATCAATCTGGAGAAGTCCAGATGGTAGTGGGGCACAAATTGTACATTAGATAACAGTAGAAGAGCTTTTTAAATTTATGCCTGCACTGATTTGACAGCTAATGGAGATGGTTCTTTTGTAAATTAAATTGCAAGTCCCATCGCCCTCCTAAATAAAGAAGCAAAACCGGCAAGACTTTAAGAAAAAAAAAAAAAAAGTGGTACAAGGTACCACACCCCTCAGCCATACAGCAAAGGGTAAAAGAGACTGGGAGCCTGTGTGTGGAATGTGGACAGAGGAGGGTGGACCAGGGAGCAGAGGGGAGGGGTTTCTTTTCGGTTTCTCAGTGGCAAGGCGAACCCGGCAGCTACCCTGTCTCTTTGAGGGCTTAGAGATGTTAAAAATGACAAGCAAAGTTTTCTCTTTGTCCCTCGCTTTTCATAAAACCAAAGTCTCAAGCCTGTAGCTGCCTCTTGTCCCAAGGGAGTGTGTGTAAGAGGGAGGGAAAAGAAGCCGTGTGGGTGAGGGTGGCAGAGCAGATCCCGGGGACAGCAGAAAAGAGGCGCGAGCTAGTCGTCTCCGGCAGGAGGGCGTGGATACCGGTACAAGCTCGAACAGGTCCAGCCTTCTGGAGACCTGTGCCAACAGCAGGAGGGGGCAGACGGGATCTCTGTGGGCAGATCGGGGTGTGGATCAGCGGGAAGCGCCCAACTAGAAACTCCCTTGGATTCTCCAAGAGGCGCTGGACCTCGTTGGTCCCCTTTGCCCCAGTGATCCAGCTTTAGGAGAAGTTTTCCCAAGAGAAGGTACCAGACAGATCGGATGTCAAGAGGCGGCTCAGGTGAGTCTATTTGCGCGTGCCTTACAAGAAATGGGACTCTCTCCATCTGCCCTTTAGTCAACTCTTTGAGGGAGGTGGAAGGAAATCAAGGGCTTGCTCCTGGGAGAAGAGCAACTCTTTATGAAAGGGAAATGGTGCACATCCCTGGGTTCCGTCCTTGCCCAAAATGGGAGTGGCTCAAGGTCCCTTCCCTAACCTGAGAAGAGGCGCCACCTTTCGTAGCACCGCCGCAGGTGGCTAAGGCTGGATTTTTTGACAGCTCCAGGTCAGTGGATGGAGTAAACAAGCTTCGGGGACCCCTGCACCTCCAAGCTGCCAACCTTCGGTAGGCTGATTTGTCTTTCTTCCAACATAGCCACCGCCCGCCTCCTTACCTTAGGGAGAGGATGCATACCCTCCATAGACCATAGCCTTCAGGGAGTGGGGGGCAAGTACTACATTTCTCTCCACTAACCCCCTATAGGTGTTGGGGTCCAGACTTTCTAACCCCAGCCCCAAATTCCCTATCTAGCTGTTAAGTCTCTAGAGATGCATCTTGCTTGCAGTGGTGTTCCCTAAATGCCTACAGCTTGGAATGAATGATCGATCTGTGAACTGCCAGCTTAGGGAAAAGATAGAAGCAGAGCACTCCATCTCAACCGAACACGGTGGGGGCTAGAAGGCAGGTCGGGGGGTCCCCCGGTTGCCATGACTCCCTTGTAGCCAAGCCCCGGGAGCTAGGGATGCCAGTCACGGACAGTCCCTTTTTCCTCTTTGTGCCTCTCCTATCCTCTTTCTCTGTCTCTTCCTATTTTTTCCTCCCGTGAGTGAAAGTGTGCGTAGGGAGAGAGCAGGGAGCAAATGATTGATTTGGAGAAAGAGGATTGGAGCCGAGAGGCTGGGGAAACCTGGCTGTCTTCATCCCTGGGTCCCTTGGCTGAGAAGAACCTCACTTTCTCAGCGAGGGGCAGAGCTGAGGAATTCCTGTGAAAAATCTGGGGCGGGAGGAGCAGCGGCACCATGATTCAGGTATTGGAGACCAAAGCAGCGAGGGAGCTGGGTGGGTGGTCTGCGGTCGGGTTGAGAGGATGGGCGGGGAGTGCGAGTAGCCAGCAAGCACGAGCAGGTGTGCGTGGCACTGAGCGGCTGGGCGGGGAAGGAGCTTCCGACTCTGCCTGGGGAGAAAGGAGATCAATACCGCCCCGCAGGCCAGAACTGAGAAGAGCTGGCTGGTAGCAGCCAGCGGAAGGCGTGTGCACCACAGCGCGCTCCCGCTGCTGGAAATAGTGGGAGATTTGCGCGTGCGCGTGGGTGCTGACCTAGGTAACTCTTGGAGGTACATCAAGGTAGAGCGCTGGAGCGCGCGCCTGGCTGTGAGTTCCAGCCCTATCTACTCTGGAATGTGTGGCTTAGAGTAGTTATTTATTCTGTGTCTCAGTTTCTCTCTTACTAATGGGTATCAATTCATCCCATTTTGAGTTGGAAGATTGGAGTGAGGTTATCCAAGCAGACAGTTTACCCTCCTTCTCTGATGAGAAATAATTATCCAGAAGTTAGTTGTTGTTGGTGGTGCTGCTGTTATAATTAATACGCAAATTAATTAGATACGGTAGATTGTCCTTTCTCGGCACTTTTATTGAGGGCAAAATTCTGTGTTATCTAATTTTAGAAAATGACATTTGTTAAATTTATTGATACTCTGTTCCACTCGTAAATCTGGTTTGCAGCAGATTGAGAAAGAAAACCTGAGCAGTTCTTAGCAGATTAGCTCCGAGTCCAGTGCTGGACAGAGCTTAGAAAGCTGCCCAGGGAAAACCACTGATCACAAGAGAATCCAGTTTCGCCCCTCCCCCATAATTTTGTTTGTAGGATCTGAGCTCCACCTCTCACCTGTTTATGGTGCAGTTGGGCTTGTCTCAGTTTCAGTCCCTTTGTGATAACATCGACCTATTGCTTTCCAGATTTAACTTGGCTATAGAGTCTAATATATACCTAGATCTTCCCTCTCATGGTCTTTCGTGCTCCAATACATTCACCTCTCCTAATGGCAAAGTCTGCCCTCCCGTCATCACGTGGATGCTCCGGAGTAACTGTCATCTAATGCATGAGGTGCCCTTACTAGGGAGCTGGGGGTACAGTTTGTGGCAGCTGACTAGACTCTCTTTCAGAAAATGCAGAAGACTATGAAGATTAAACACATTCTTTTCCAGACTGTTCTGTGTTCACACTCACAGGATCCTTTCCTTCCTTGCAAGTGCCTCATGGTTGTATACGTTTTATGTATCTGGCATTGTGCAACAGGAAATCACATCATGCACAACGTGCTGGTATCTGTATGCTAATACCCCACCCCAATTAGGCAACTAGCTTTAAATCAGTTTTAAAGAATATTTTCATATATAACTTATTGAAGTCTATCTCAGTGAGAAAAGCATTACCTGTATAGAAGCCTGTCTTTATATTTCCTTCTGAGATATTTGAAGATAGGAGATATGTTAGACCTAAAGTTGCTTCCCTGAAATAATTTAACCCGATTCATTTTTCTGAAGATGTAAGCTAAGAACCTTTGTCCTGTGAGTTTTAACTGAGAAGGGAAAAATTAAGTAAGAGCAACTGACGTCAGACAGGAGGGATGATGGTCTACAATACGCTGTGGGATGCGGTTCAGGTGGCAGAGTGGTGCTTTACTGTAAGCACTGAAGCACCCACATCCACAGTTGGCATGTCAGCTTTAAAAGGGACCTTGAGGAATTAGTGTGACAGCTTGTCTGAAATTCATGGAATCATTTACATATTGTTTCCCAGGAGCTCTGGCACTAAATGTTCTATTTATTGGGAATTATTTTGCCCTTTGATTGATGACAGCCAACACTGTGATTTAACGTCATCTGCTCTGGAGACAGATTTCACTTTTCACCATTTTTCTATTTGACTTTAAAAATCTAAGCAGCCTTGCACTTGGAAAAGGCTTATTAGGGCAGACAAAGGGAGGCGGCAGAAAAACGTGACAGATTGGAAGGTGTTGAGCCCTGAATTTGGGGAACTAATTAACGTGTCAAGGTATAATCAAGAGGATGCACTTGTCTCTCTACTGAGGCTGCTTGCAGTGATGAACTATATTTTCTGATTCAATCAGTGTTCTATGCTCCCTTTTTTTTTTTCAAACCAACTCTGAGAATACTGTATTTTCAATTATGAACATTTTGATTACAGCTTCATCCTAATTCAGTCTGAAGAGAATGCAATTATTCTGGTGATTTACATACAATATGCTAAGTTAACACAGCTAATGAGTGAAAGCATGATATTCTTTCTATTCATTCCTGGAAAAAATATTATGCTAAGCATTCTTTGAAAGACAAGATTACATTATTCACCAGCACTTTGAGCCTACCTACAAGTAGACTTGGCACTGAGCCATTTTCTCTACTATTCAAGTGAAATCTCTCACATTTTGGGGATCACGTGTCTTTCCTTCCCCTTGGGAGGGACTGGAAACAATTCTCAATTTAATTAGATATGGTGCTTTCTCTTTTCTGAATATATTTAGTAGAGGGAAGAGTCTGTATTTTCTAATTTGGGGGCTGGTTATCACTTTAAACATTACTAATTGCTGCAGTTTATTGTATGTGTGTTTTAATAGTGTGGTTAGTTAATTATAGCTTTCTCATTAGCACCATGTAGAGAATAATGAATTAACACATCCCTTTGATCAAAAGAACATCTAAGTTTATCTTCTGAGAATGAAAGTGTTATTGTGTTACCAAAAGTCACTATAATTTTCCCAAGAAAATCAAATTGGTTGGAAATCTCCAGCAGTATGTTAGGAAGCATGATGAATGAGTCGGATTGATCCCAAACAAGGGAGGGAGTAGAGTGGTGGTTGCTTGGCAACCCAACATTATTCTGCAATTTCTTCTGGTATATTTATCCAGTAAAGTAGAAAATTCTGTTTTGTTAACAAATGTTTTTAGTGAGTGCACAAATAGACCATAACTAATTGAGATTTTGTGTATTGCAGATTCAAAAAATGATCTGGTTACCTTTCCATTGTGTTTCAATAATAAAAATATAAAAAGGGTACTCTTCATTTTTCAGAATTTTTCCTAAACAATGTTTGTTTTATTTACGTTCAATTTGTTTCTAATAAAAACATACAAATTGTGCATCTTTTTCTAAAGTCAATTCAGTAAGACTATGCGTAGGTGTATGCATGAAAGTAATTAAGACTCAAGCGTAGAGATAGAGGCAGAGTGCTTTGAGGTGAGATGAATCCTTTAAGCTGTGATGCTGTGTTGTGAATTCATTGGTCATCAGTTGAACTGGCAATTGAGTAAACTTGAGGTAGACATGAACATCCAACTCAGAGGACGCAGGCAGACTGTGTCAACAATAGTAAATGCATTGAATTTGGAAAATGTAGCAATACATTTGGGCTTTTACTATATCTCGCCACATTTTTCCTTCTGATGTTTGCTTTTTTTCTTAGTAATTACAGAAATAGGAAATCTACACAGCTACCAGCTCCCCACCCCATATGATTGCCTTTTTCCTTACTCTCTGAGAACAACACTCATATCGTTTTCCTCTACAGCCTATGAATTTTAGTGCTCATCACAATTCCATTTTCAGATTGTAAATTCTTTGAGGGCATGTGTTCCATTTTATGCACCTCATAAACTCTTACAGTCCCTGGCATGGTAGAAAGCACATTGTTGTGATGGTTAAATGCAATGGGTTTGTAGTCAGGCTACCAGGGTTCAAAATTGAAGTGGCCAACTCACAGGTGTTGTAGCGAAGTCATTTTGAGTTCAGATTGATTCCACTTATAAAAATGGCTTACGCACCTAGCTCATGCTTGTTGTTGTGAACATTACACAAGATTCTCTCTATACAGAGCCCATTTGCACTTATTAACTGCTCATTAATTTCCAGCTTTTTATATCCTTCTTAGTATGTGAATGAACAGATAAATAGGTGCCTGCTTAGCCCTTTTGTGTATGAATATGTGTGAGCTGCAAGCCACGATGCCATTGTATTTTACCTATATTAATTAGATGCACTTATATAAATTCTGTCAGCTGTTTCAAAGATCCAGAGTAGTAGTTCTTAGTTGTGGCTGAAATGAGAAGTACTTAGAAAGCTGTTCAGATTACTACCCTACTCCCATCAATCAGAGTCTGTGGAGCTTGCAACGAGATTCCAGTGTCCTGCCCCAATTGCCTTAGGTTTGCATATGTCATCCCTAAGACCCTGCAGCCCTGAGTACTGACTCACAGTTGCCCTGCTGTCATGAAGTTTGGTTAGAAAACATAACAGCTTTGTCCAGTCCCTGATGAGTACAATTTCATTTTTCAGCCATTTCTCTCTATTAGAAAGGTAGAAAAGAAGCCATTATTGGGATTTTTGTGGATTATTGGAGTAAGCCACACGGAATTTAAGACGTCACACAAGGTTCATAGATTTATAGCAGGCTTAAAGATCAGGAAACCAGGTATTCTGAGGTTTGTAAACAGGTGTGTTTTACCTTATGATTTCAAAGGAAGCAGGAATAATAACTAACTTTGGATAAAATTATCTTATAGGTGAGTTTCAGCTTAAAACCTTCTTGTGCAGTGTCAAATAAAAAGAATTTAGAATTCAAACTTTTGCCCTTTGGATTGAATATAGTATGAAAATGTATTTTTTTCTGCCTGCTCCCCCAAAAATTCTAATTAAAATTTTTATATAATATGTAAAGTTCTAAGAGTTCTTTATATGACTGATTTTGGAAAACAAATCATATAACTTGACCTGTGATTTTGGCTGATAGAAAATTTCCTTAGTCTGAATTGAATAGCTGAATGGCACCCTCTTGGGTATTGAAAGACTCAGATTTTTGTCAGGTCTTGGTCAAACCTAACCCCTCCCCCCTTCAATGATTTTAGTTTTCAAAGGGCCAGTCAAAGGAATTTTAAATAGGAGTTGGCATCTTTTTAAAATAGGGTTAGGAGAAATCAACGTTGTGTTAAATAACTTTGAGGATGATACTGGCCTTCATCTTAAAGTTGGAACTGAAGTCACTAGGAGAAGAGCCAGATTGAACCTGTGGCTTTTGACAGAGGTGTAACTAATGCCTAGTCAAAAGACAATGTCATCTCCCTGTTTCAACAAGTGCTACTCCTTCTGCAGAATAGCAAACTTGACCCCCAGTCAGAAGCTAAAGGAGTCTTCTCTGTAAAGGCCAGCTATCTCAGAATAGAACAGGATAGATGCGGGTTCATAATAGAGGGGTTTGATAGGTGTGCAACAAAACTCAGTATCTAGTGGATACTTCTAACTTATGGAAAGTGAGTAATGAAAGATACAACTTGAATTGCCACAAACAAACCTCAGGACATCTTTAGCTCATTTCTTTTGCTATTATATCTTCCTTTATTTTTATCACCCCAGATGGGTGTGATCATAACCACATATGTGCTTCAACTGTGGCCCCCAAGCTTTATAACAAACTGTCCATCTGCCTGGATTCTCTCTGCTTTCCAAGACTAGTGTTGATACAAAAGTGCAGGAGATGCCAAAGACAGCTTCTATGGAATCAGGTTTGCTCATGGAGCAGAACTCCTTCCCCAAGGAAAGCTTTGATGTGACATTGGGGACAGTAGTTGATGTGCATGTGAAGTGGAGGATCAAGTAACAGTGGCAATGGAACACCAGTGTCACCTGGACATGTGGATCTTTGCAGGGTATCCCTGTTTTTGGCAAAGTTGAATACACAAGGTAAGAATAAAGAAATAGTTCCAGAGTATACTGCTGAGTGATTTGTGTTTCTGAAGCTAAGGGAGGAGGCATTCTCAATGATTATAGAATATAAATAGGTAAGAAGAATGCAATAATTTTGATGATACAATAATAGTTGATTGTGAACAGAATGTACTACTGTACTGAAGAACTGTGCTAAAGAATCTAAAATGGGCGATATCAATTCATTATGAGTTCCCGTACATTTCAATGGATCCAAAAGAAATCATCTCATCTACAAATAAGCTTGAAAGAAAATAAATACTGACCTTTTCAGGGGACTCTACCACTCAAACTTCTTTTCCACTAATTCAGAAAATTACTTATGAAGTGGCCACTTAAAATGTATTACCTTGTGTTATGCAAGCCCTGAGTTTTTATTTTAGAGGATGTTCTTATATCCATTTTGACTTTTAGAGCAACATGATCAGCAGAAGTGAGGAGGGTAGTAGCCTGTTTTATATGTCAAAACATTAACTCAAAGGCAAATAGCTAGCCAGGAAGTTCGGTAAAAAGCAAGCTCAGATAACCTCATTGATAACCCAATTAAATGCTTCTTCTTTGCCTTCCTAATTCTTTACTTGTTTCCTTATTTGAAACATAGGAGCAAGCATACAAACAATGACTTTTTCTCCCCTTCAAATTCAGAGACACTATGTGAATGACTGGGGGCTTTAACAAATCTAGTAAAATGCTACAAATGTCACCATTTGCATTTCCAAGGTTGAATTCAGTCCTGGCAAAAATAGGGAGTGGATTTGTATGACACTTCCACAATTCTGTGATACTTCCTTGTAGGGTTTTGTAAGGGAGTAGGGTCAAGGGCTCTCTTATGAGACAGTGAAAGTAGTCATCCATTTTAAAGAAGCTTGACTTATTTAACTGAGTGTGGTCATACTTACCTGCAATCCCAGCAAGGATGAGGTAGAAGGATTATGAATTCAAGATCAGCCTGAGCTTTGTATGGATCATCCATCTACAAATCAATCACATAGGGAATAATGACTTCATGCTTGTTGTAGGAGTCAAGCCCAAGCAGAAGCTACTTAAATAATTCCATCTGACATCTTCGAATGTTTACTTGGTCTTTTGCAATCTGCATTTCAGTAACTTGAGGAAAGTACTAATGTCACAATACCCCATTTTAAGCCGTATAGTACATAGAAGGGTCTTGTTCAAATGACCCAATATTGCTAGCAAGTGTCAATGACAGAACTCAAAGCTTTCAACTGTACTTACTCTGTGCTGGACCTAGTCCAATATACCATTTCAGCATCTCTTTTCTGACATTTCATACTCAAAATGTACTGTGTCTATCAATGTTCCTCTAAAGGATCAATTCTGATTTTCATTATAGACTACCAATATAGTTCTGTTGTCTGTTCAAACTTACTTGTTATGTATCTGATTATTCAAGGTAAACATAAGAAAAGTAGATAAAAAGCAGTCTTTCTAAAGTGTTATGCAACAGATACATATCTTATTTACAGTACCATTTAAAAAGAGGTTTTAAAATCCTTCATGCAATAGAGTCATATTGAAGAATGGTTACTGAGAGGAAAATTAGCAGGAGGTGGGGATATGTGTAGCTATCTTAGTTAAACTCTGCTGCGATTAAATTCCCTGACAAACTAGCTTTTCCCCTTTTTTATGCAGTTCAAGCCCCAGTACATTGAAGGGTGCAACCCAAAGTGGATTGGTCTTTCCTTCCTCTAGTAATCTTGTCAAAATACACTGCAACAGTCATACACACACACACACACGATCACAAGGATTGTCTCCCAGGTGGTTCTAGATTTTTTTCAAGTTGACTATTAACTCCATGGGAGCTTTTGTGTTCCTCTAAAAGTGTACCTTATGAGCATTTGTTGCCATGGTAGTTCCTGTGCCAGATCCTGGGTAGCGCTGTATGTAGAAGCCAGCAATTGCTCTCTCCAGAGATTTTGCTTACAATTTCTGCATTCTTAAAATAAGACTGTAGATAATTCATAATATAAATATGCATGGATTTCTCTCACATCTGGATATTATATGTCACCAATGGTATTATGTGTTTGGCATTTCTGCTATTCTGGATTTAAAAAAAAAATAGTTCAAGGTAGCAGATGATCTGTCTCACCTTACCATTGTTTACAATGACTGAGACCTTAAATATAACACTATCTTTATCGGTGCCTGTCAATCAATATATTGGTAATTTGGGAAGTAATGTTATTCTTTTCTCAGCTGATGAACTAGACTTTGGAAAGGTGGGGACTTGTCTTTTAATTAGAGTATTTAGAAGTAAATGCTAATTTGTTAGTATTTTAGTGTGTATATGTAAATAGCATTCTTAAATGCTAATTGATTTTAACAGGCTCCTTTTTGTGTGCAGGTTGGTATTAAGAATATGTTTGTTCCCTGTTCTTCGTAGATAGGAGATCCCGTCTCTTTCCATTGTGTACTCATATGTTGAGCATTTGTTTAACCCCTGCCTGCTTCTTTCGAGTACAGCACTTAGTTTTTCACAAAAGCATGTTTGTCATTGGGTTGTGAGTATCTTTATATTTTTGTAACTCACACTATACAATGCACCGACTATCAACATTTAATATATTAGCTTCAAACATTATGGTGCTAAAAATGATCCATAGATTGTATAATGACAAGAATTTCAGAGCATTGATATGGCCATAAGCAAGGAAACATAAACAATAGCTCTAACATGTGCAGCCTACAACCTATTCGTGCATGAATAATTAATTGACTACTTGGAGTTATTTGTTATTTTTCAGTGATATACTCTTTTCTGTGGAGATCAAAATGAATGGATAAAAATAGAAAACAAACTAACTTTTAAAAAAATCCCTTAATTCCATTTTGCTTTGTGACCTCTGGAAATTTTTCAGAGGAGATAGATCTCATGGAGTCTCAACAGCCTAATTGTCTTATGCGTGCAAGTTTCTGTCTGTGATTGAGGTTGGATAGATTTTGCCCCCAGTTGAGGTGCTTGGAGTAAAAGACTAAGGAGGTCAGGTGCAACCTAGTATGTGCAATAGTGGATCAAGGTCAAATAAATTGGATTTGACCTTAAACCCTGTCCCTTTAATAAAAAAAAGTGTGTGATGGGTGGGGCTGTCATCAGAGAATGCCTTCCATTCACATTTTAAAATTGATACGACTTGTTTAAATTGAAAACTGACATCCGCACACAAAATCTTTTGAAAAGCTTTCTTCTCTTTTCCTGTTTCACCAGTTATAAGCTGAGGAGAGGAACAACATTGACCATCCCCTTCAGTGGCAGTTGGAGGATTAATGAGCTAATATTTGTAAAGTGTTTTGAAGATAAAGGTGTCAGCTATTATTATTACTAATAAACCATTTTTCTCCAATGTAATTTTGGACAACAGCCATTAAAAACCCATTACTGTATTTAACAGTAAGACAATCTGCTACAGCCTAGTATTTACTACCTCAATTAAAGATACATTCTGCCGTTTTTTTGCCCCTGCAAATACAGAGCTGGTGAGAAAGGATAGAAAACTGTGGCCTGTCATTTCCTGTCTCTGGAGAAAGCCAGGCTCTGTCCTCCTTGAGAAACAAGTTGGGATGCACCTTTGTTTTTGTGGTTTATAAAAGGAATGGATCATTAACTTCTGGGCTTTTTACCCATCTGCATCTGTATTGTGGTTTATTATCTTTGAAGGTTGAATTCTACTGTCTTTTTCATTGCTTGGCACTGATACCAAGAATGAATTGGACTCATGGGCGGTTGCAGATATGTTTATGCATGAGAGGAGATTGGTGTGCAGTATTTATAACATAACTAAGCTCACAGTTGAAACACTGAAATTATTATGTATTTGCTCCCAGTCCAAAAACATTTAAAATGAGTTTGAAGGTCTTGAATCATATAGGCTAATTTCTTAAACGTGAAAGTTATCATAACTAACACATGGTATTAAAGCCCAATCAAAATATATTTAAATCTCTATAAATGTCCTAAAATACAAACTCATATTGAGTGATATAATGACTTCTCACATATTTCCAAAAGAATGCTGACAATAAAACAATTATTTTAGTATGGCATATAAAATATAAAATAAGCAAGTGAGTGCATGGATGGCTGCCCAAGGTCAGCAGCAGCTACCTATGCATTATACAACCATCCTGGAATTTGAACGGAAGAATCTAATTTTCTGAGAAAAAAATCATTACTGTATGGCACAGAATTTTATTATGAAAATCTGTCCTCAGTCAGTATTTGCTTTTATTTTGAAACAATTTGAACAAACACAATCATCTGTTTGGTTTTAGTAGATGACAATATGTGCCATATTTAGTGGTTGACAGGTCAGTGTTACAGGCTCGTTTACAGAGGAAAGAAGTTACACTCCGTGTCCTTCCATCAGGAAAGAGAGCTTTGCAGTAAGGAATGGGATAACTCAAAAATCATGTGGATAATGGTCCCGAAGTTACAACAACAGTTCAAAATAAAAGAAATGCACTGTGGTACATTACCTCTTGGAGTGCAGCTCATTTTCTGAAAGCCAGGTGGAACAACTCTTTTCCAGTCCTCTTGCTGTGTAAGATGAAATCCCTAACAGAATAAGAAACCTTTTCCAAAGAGTACATTTTAGAGTCAGGGCATTAATAAGTATCCAAAACAGGTGATATTGTTTGCAGGCAGGGCACTGCATTGTCCATTGCATATAAGGTGAACAATAAGGTGAACTGTAGCATATGTTTTAAAATTGATTCTGCACATGAAGAACATACTGTATAAACACTGTCCCCATATGATTGACTTCTGAAATCAGACTTACTCTGTTCTCATCTTTTGCTTTGATGAACTGCACATAAATAATTCACCATAGGACTTGAGATAATTTAAATTCAGGGGATAGTAAAATGTTTGGGGTTTGGAGTACAAGGAGAATACTTAGACTAATTGTCTTTCTAAAGAGCAATGCATTGAAAAATATAGTAATACAGACAGGTAGGCAGATAGACAGCAGAATGACTGCAGGTCTGGGAAGAGACCAGACCCCCATGTTAGAAATGTGGATTGTGTATCCTTTCTGGTAATTTTCACAGGAATAGGGGTGATGACCATATTGAAATGTTTCCTTTATTGGTCCTCAGTTGGCTATTGATAGAGTTAGCAGTGAGTGGTTGTTTAAGGTGATCGATCAATAAAGACTTTTTCTCATTGGTCATTATTAAGGATTGATGGTACAGGGGAGACACGAATCTAGGCAAACAAGCTACCTTACTTCTGGAAATGCAAATGACTGTAGTTAGTGGATTTGAAACAGTGCAGCAAAAATAGAGGAACTTTACAAAATAGCATGGATCTGGCTAACAGATATATACTTTTTATATCTGATTCTTAGGGTATCATTTGGGAAATGAACCAACAGTTTGTCACTGAGAAGACAACCTGGAGGGAACTTATTATAGTTGTATTAGTCAGGGCCCTCAAGATAAAAACTTACAGAATATGTTTTCTATTTATATTCATACATATGTATACACACATGTAATCATATATATGTGTGTGTGCATATATATATATATATATATATATATACATATATATACACACACACACACACACACATATATATATATATATATATATATACACACACACACACACATATAATTTATCCAAATGTCTTTCATGCTGTGGTCCAGCTAGTTGAATCGCATAATGGCTGTCTACCAATGCAAAATCCAAGAATCCTGTAATTGTTCACTCCACAAGGCTGGATGTCTGTTAGTATTCAGTCAACACTAGAATCCCAAAGACGTATGCTCCAATGCCAGGGAAATAATAAATTTGCCAGTGATAGCAAGAGCAAGCAGGCAAAAAGAGAAAGATTTCTACTTCCATGTCCTTTGCTTCCAGAAAATGTGGTACAGACTAACAATAATCTTTCCACTCAAAAACTATGGATTAAAACTGGGTTTTTCAATGTAAAAATTATTTAATTTGTTAAAAAAAATCCCCTCAGGTATACCCAGATACATGGGCTTTTGCTAGTTCCAGATCTCATCAAGTTGTCACCAAGAATTGCTGTAATAAAAGTCACAAGTGGAGATATTAAAAGATAATTCTCAAATATGGCCATTTATCCAGTTATGTAACATGTGAAAGGACATTTTCTCACCTATCTGTTGATACATGCCAAACTATTCCATAAGTTTAAACCATGAAACCATGAAATATCTTGTCACTTTTTGTCAGGGCTTTAGGCAGAACTCAGTTGAGTGACTATAGGACAACACCATGTTGGTCAGGGGTTGCGTGGATGGGATGGTAATCCAACATGGCTTACCATCATCTGTGTGATGTTGTGGCAAAAAAGACCACATAAAGCCCACATGGCCCTGGTTACTTTTCTTGTGGCCTTTTCTGTGTCAATATTCTTTTCATGACAGCTTAGGGTCTTAAAAACACAACTTACAATATCACCTATTTTTCTAAAGACTAGGTTTGGAAAAAAGAAAGTCAAGATTCAGTGATAGGGCTTATCTATCTTCTCAACGTCAGATTCTAGTAGATAAGATAGGGAGAAATGGAAAAATAGAAATGTTCATGAACAGATTTATAGAATCAACTACTATGTACTCTAGGTAGACTGATCTACAGTAAGGTGGTAGAACCTTTAGAAAGTAGGTACTAGTTGGAGGCCCATGGGTGTTTGAGTAGGTGGCTTTCAAAGGAAAAGGAGCACTTGGCCTCCCCTCTTACTCTATCCATTGCCTGCTGGCCATCAAGAAAGCAATTTTACATTGCCACCTAGTCCCCACTCTTTAGAGACTCATTGTGACAGGGCATGGGATCGAACCTCTGAAATTGCAAGCCAAATGAACCTCATCTCTTATAACTTTATTATCTTAGCCATTTTGTCATATTGACAGTAAACTGACAAACTATCTCCTTTGATATATTTATACTTATTATTCACCACATGGTCAGTTACATAAAAATTAAAAATCTTCCAGGGAGACATTGCGTTCTAGGGGAGCATGATGTTCCTTGCAATATACCCACTTCTGTTTTTAAGATTGTTTGTTTGTGTGTGTGTGTGTGTGTGTGTGTGTGCATGTGCACGCACATATGGATGACAGTGTCTGTAGAATACAGAAGTAGTTTTGAGCCATCCAGAAGATCCATCTCTCTATCCTCAATCACTCACTTTTCATAAAGCTTAAGACCATCAAATTTGAGAATAGTAACATGCCAATAGTTTTTGAGTTTTGGAAAAATTGAGGCTATCCTGTTTTGTTATGGTGTGTGTGTGTGTGTGTGTGTGTGTGTGTGTGTGTGTGTGTGTGAGAGAGAGAGAGAGAGAGAGAGAGAGAGAGAGAGAGAGAGAGAGAGAGATATTCATTTATTGTTATTTCATTGGACCTTAGGACTTCCTGCCCTAGAGGTCATGCTAATATTCTGACTTACTTGCCATAAACAGAAGAAAATGATAGGCTCTGATTTTCTTGGCAAAATCACTTGTAGGATATTACAGTACATTTCCATATTCCACAAGGTATGTTAATGACAAAGGCTGTGTACTCTACTATGATTCATAAGATGCCTGTGGCTTTTATCTACAGAGAGCAGCAGTGAGATGAGATAAAGGGGCCCTGTGTCAGCATGAATACTATAGACTAATAATTTTGGGTTGGACAAGATGCTTCGATTCTTTCTCCCAGATTTGTTTAGATTCATCCCCTCTCTTATTCAGTTCTTTTATAAATCTCTTGAACTTGTGAAAAGTATGAAATCACTTAGCAGAAGGGCCATTTACACTGAATTTCACATGCCAGAAACTGAGAGGCCTACTGCTTAGGTTGACCAGGGTTGCTGGACTCTACTGGGAAGAGAGTAGAGAACAGTTTCTCTTTTCCTTTCATGGTCATGTAACCACAACAGAAAGGGAAGTAGGCAGTTTGCTGTGGCATGATGATGACGAGGAGGAATTTGGCTATTGGAATATCTTATTTACAGCTTGCAGAAGCACAGCTATAAGAGAAACAGGGCTGATGTGTGGAGCCTGGTCACAATTCTCACAACTACTGTAGTCTTGTAGAAGCACAGAAAAAGAAGCAGACCCAGGATAGATAGCTCAGGGAGCATCTTTGGACGACTCCTTTCCCTTCTGATGCCCTTTGATTATAAAGAAGTACACTCATGCCCAGTAGGTGCACATGCCCGTGTACTCATGACCTTTACAATGTTGTCTAACTAAGTCTTGTTGCCACCTTCTTCTTCATGTGCCTCTCCCTTTTTCTTATATATTACAGATTGTGTGGGGATATCAATCTTATTATGCTAAAGCTTTGACTTACCTATCACAAACACAAGAACATGATAGGCTATGATTGTCTTGGCAAATCACATGTAGGATGTGAGTATATTTTCATATTCCACAAGGTATATTAATGACAAAGGCAGCATATGTAATAATAAAGTACTATACTATTGTGGATTCTATTCTATATTGGCTATTAAATTCCCTTTGAATGGAAGCCAGCATGTGAGTGTATCTTTATAAGCAAGAGCCTCAGAATCCACAGAACTAGCAGGAGTGTGCCTAGACCAGGCGTTCACAGGTTATCAGATTTTTGCTTTATTTTCTCAACAGGTCATCTTGACTTATTCACAGTGTCAACTGACAACACACCTCTTGAATTCAAGAGAAAAAGTGATAGTTTTGAGGGACTGTGATTCAGAAACAAAAATTCAGATTACTGTGAAAGAACCGTTTCACTGGAGAAAAGATTTAATAAACAAAGGCATGGATCAATGTATTTGCTAGACACTTTGCTGAGGGCAGTCCATAAATGTCTTGCAACAAATCTGGGAAACCACTGCTACAGGACTGTGATGCTATTTAAGCTACCTATCTGCTAAGTGGATATATTCTAAAAGTTTTAGTCAAGAGTCTGGAGGGTGTTAAACAAAACACAGAGAAGGGCAATAAGTGGCTATCGTGGGAACTAAAGATACCACAGGGTAATTTTGACGTTTCATCTGCACCATTCCAGTTCTCCATGGTGACCCTTTTAATTCGTCCCTTCCCTTATAGGATCTGCAGCCTGGTGCATGAGAAATCTGCAAGTAATATAACCTTATAGGAGTATGCTTCTCGAATGGGTTTCATTTTCAGATGATAAAATAACACTTGTCGTGAGAACTGCCTGAGGGGCAGAGTAGTAGAGAACCACGGTGAGTTCCATGAGACAGTTCCTCTCTGGCTGTTGGCATAGAGCGTACGATCTCCAGTTCTTCCCTTTTCACAACATGCAGTAATTTTGCTATAGCACAGATCACTTTCTTCTTGTTTTGCTTTAGCAACTTGCCATTGTCTGTCCTTTGAAATCACCAAAATACCTGCTTCTATTTTCTCCTTGACACAGACATTTAGCTGCCCCCTCAACTGTTCTGGAAAATTCCTTGCTCGTTCTTCCAATTGCTAGAGCACAGCAAGTCTCACCAGATTTCTGCCCTGTATAGCCTCTCTTTACCACAGCCTAAATGCCACTGTTCAAATCTCCTTTCTTGCTTGTCATTTTGACAAGGATATCACGTATTTCCTGGAAATCTCCCCTGGCTCCCCACAGTTTTGCTGGCCAAGTAACTGTCACACTTGCTTTCCAAGTAAAGTGGCACTAGGCTTCATTATTCTTCTCTGCATCCTTGTATCCTTAGAGACCCTGTAGCACAGCAGCCCCCAGTCCCCCTCCTCCCAAGCTTCTAGTTTCTCACACAGACTTTATGTGCTTTTCTTTATTCTGAAGTGACCAGTCATTGGCACTAGTTCTCTAAGATATGCTACTTCAAACTCTTTGTGTAGCATTTTTTATCACCTGCTATAGTTTGACCTGCTCATTGAATATGTTTGTGTGTGTTTGTGTGTATACATACATACATACATACATACATACATACATACAGAGTCTTTGACTGACTGTATAGGTTTAGATATAGGTATAGGTATAGATATATTTATTTAAATGCAAGTCGTATTTCACTAGTTAAAGTATAACAGTCATGTCACTAGCCAGCAATGACGTTACTATAAACATTAATAGGATGGAAGTAGAGAAACTCACCACATTCTAATTAGATTCTGCCATCTGCTTCAGACTTGTGCTTATGTTTTCTCTGTCTTTAATACTCAGGTGGTTTGTAATATTTGAATCCTCATGATGACAGACTAACTCATACCAGAGACCTACAGTTCTTTGTAGCCTATAAGGTGGAGTGGGAATTTGCAGGGATTGGCTTTCCTGTGATGAACTCACTGATGTCTCACACAAAGCACATGCTAAGGTTATCACAGGTCCTGTGATAATGCAGGTAGAAACGTATAACAAAACAAGAAGGGCCAAACCAACCAATTGTGAACTTGACAGAATCTAGAATCATCTAGGAGATGGGCTTCTAGCCATTTGTGGGCAGGGGATGGGAAGGGGTGTGCATCTTAATTACGTTAATTGAGATACCCACACTGGGTAGCACCACTATCTAGTCAGAGTCCCAGAGAATATAGCTGGAGAAAGCGAACTGAGCAGCAGAGTACATCCATCTTCTGGCTCTCCTGACCATGGATGTGATATACCAGGGGCTTCAGTTCCTCCCGACATGGTTTCCCACCATAATGAGTTATTCCTTGTGAGACAAAATAAACTTCCTCCACTCTTAAGTTTCTTTTATCAAGAGAGTTTATGTCGGCAACAGAAAGAACAACTGAGTGAACCCCTAGGAGTCCATTTTCACACTCCTTTCTTAACTTGTTCCCACATTTAATCATTAGATGAAAAATCTATGGTGATCCTAATACATGAAAAACACCGTCCTTACACATGAACCCCAGAAGGAGTTATATCCACCTGCTGATCCCAAGAGACTTATAGTCACCCCCAAACATGTGTCCAGGAAGTACCAATATGAGTATTGTTGCCTTTTCTCTGAGTCTAGCACCTACCTGATGATAAAAATCCCAGGTTTAAAGGAAGCTGAAGCTCTGGGGTATGGACTCAAATAGCAGGCAGGGTAGAGGGTGAGAATGAGATTGGGATAGTCAGATAACCTAATACAGGCATCCGAGATAGAAAACTGTTACCTGTGTAGTGTTCAAAGGGACCAGAGAAGAGGTTCACATTTTAAAAGCAAAGAAGGAATTTCATTTTTGATCTGCCTTTTTTTAAACCAACAGCTAATTTTTTGCTGTATTTATTACAGTGTAATTTGATATCCTTTGATAAAACCTTATGGTGTGGTAAAACGTGACATATGTATAATTTATTCTCTAGTTGTGAAAGGTTTTACCCCTGTTGCATAAAGCTAGAGCCTCTCTAAGTTGGAGTCTGGTCAGAGAAACCAACTGGGTAGAGGAAGGCTTTCTCTAAGGCATGTATGGCACATTCATGCTTGTTCGCTCCATTGACAAGATGCTGAATGCAGGGTTATTCATTCCATCCTAGACTACTAATTCCAATAACCTACTGAAGTCCATTTCAGTTTTGAGATGATCCTGAAATCATCTGTTAACAGAAAAACAAACAACAAGTGGATGCTCACAGACATCTATTGGATGGAACACAGGGCCCCCAATGAAGGAGCTAGAAAAAAAT